>NC_026002.2:15779791-15993222 GCF_000442705.2 Elaeis guineensis
AATGGGAATCACTCATTCCCGTTCCCATTCTCAAGCACATCTCCCCCCAACGAAACATGCCCTTAATTTCTCGAGCAAATACCCGTTGTGTGCTTCTCATTCATCCACTCACTCAGCCCTTTGAAGTTTCTAGCTGGTGACCTATAATGCCCCTCACAATCTCTCCAAATTTATGATAGAATTAAGATCATAATTCTAGCAATGGTGACAGCAAGGAGCCCAAATTCAATAAAAATGGTGTCAATAAGCAGAAGGAGATATTTCCTGAACCTTAATTTAAAATATATAATCACTAAATGCCAAAGTGGGTAGCAGTCTCAAAAAGCCACCAAGACAAAGCCAGAAGAAAGGAAAAGCACAAACAAAGCAATTTAAAACCTTAGCCAGCATATACACATTCATAACAACTGTGAAAGTTTTAAGTAAATTTGGCCTTAGATTTGGAGATCGTACCACCACAGATTAGGTGCACGTTCCACATAAATGTCATACCCTTTCGCATAAAATGAAAACATCCTGCAAACTATTTATGAAAAAATTAGGAATCTATTTTGAGAAAAAGCATCATGGTTGTCGTGGCACCTAAACAACTCTCTGGTAATAGAGAAGGATTGAGAAATCAAATAACCTTGGCTCAAGTCTAAAGTGTTTGAAACTAACCTTTGAAAAAACTTTTACTATCCAGTCATAGTACCTATGTAATCAAAATCAGCATTCCACCTTGTTCCTTGTTTTCCACACGTCACTTTGACAAGTAATACCACTCACCCCTTTCCTTTCTAAGGAGTTCTTGGCAAATCCCCCCTGGTTATAGGAGATAAGGCCAAGAAACATGACACTTAATCAAGTTAGTCAATAAACAACCTGGGTACTACTTCTAACAGTCAACAGGACTTTGATTTCCAGCACAAGTTTCATTTCTGTGTATGCTGAAGTTTGAGTTAGCATTCTCATCCTGCCATCTACAACTATAGAAACACTAAACTAGATAGATTATCTTGCAGAATATACAGATATTAGTGAGCGAAACTTAGCACAACACCATCAGGACTTTAGACTGTTTAAAGTGATTCTTCCATCAAAAATAGGTAAATGAAAAGGATCATATCATCACAATCTACCCTCTAGACCACCCTTGAAAAGTTAAGAAAAGAAGTTATTTCAGAGACATTTTTGAACTTGAACAGTGGTCTAACAGAAGCCACTTTAACTGCTGTGTAACGACCAACAACACATTTTATCCAATTCATACAAGTAGGATGCTCTTGGAACTGTGACCACAAAAGATAAAACAATAGATTTTAAAAAAAATAAAGAGAAAAAACATCACCAAAAAGCAAGTTAATGACTTATCTTCGACAAAGTTGGTAAAACCTTTTAAATCTGGTGTTTTTGAGCCAAATTATTGATCAGCCAAGAATTTATCAGTTGAATGGACTGTTCAAGCCAGAACATTAGTAAAGATACCTTTCCAACCCAAAGATTTCGATCCAAAAGGCGGCCATCATATTTGAGATAAGACTAATTCAACATTCTTGGACCTTTGCAACTAGCATATTCTTCATTTCAAAAAATAAAAGCACCATGAACCTCCTGCAGTTCTAAGCCCTTAATTACATATGTTAAAAGAGGCACAGCCAAGGGTCTCAAAAAAGATTGCTAGGAGAAACAACTAGGACCAATTTTCATTTTTAGACAATATTCCATCAGTATGATCCTTTCACAATTATTAAAACCCCCATGTTCCCACATAAGATACCCACTTGTTGGGAGTACAAACTCCCCAAAAAAAAAATTAAATTTTTTTTTTAAAAAAAAGTCCTCCAGAGAACCCCCCACCACCCCCCCACCCCACCCCAAAACAAAAAAGAAAAAAAAAAACACACACACAAATAGAGTGAGAGAGATGCTGGATACACAAACTAAATGAGGATGATTTGACCAATTTACAAAAAAACATACTGCACTAACATGAATTTTAAGCACGGTATGAGAAGAATAATGCTTGATATAAGTACATCTATTTATACATTCGTTACAAAATCTCACTGGAATAAATGCATTAAAACAGAATCAATGACGGCAACATGATTACAATTATTAAAAAAATATTATGTCGAGGGCACAAAGAGGGGAAAAACAGTCTGCTTTTAACTTCTTATTCTTCCCTATTAACATACAGCAACAGCAGCCAAGTTTCTTCCACCAAATGAAAATGACCACGATGCAGGACAACTTTGGGATGACCTGCTTATGCATTGATGGACCTGACAGGGTTAAGAAATTACGGGCTTTGCTACCTTTTTATGCTTGCTGTCCTGTTGGAGAAAACAGCATAGAAGTGACCAATTTAAGGAACTAAATGCAAGAGGTAGGCTTCTAGGTGCTTCCTATGGCTCAGGGCATTGGGTTTGATGTTAGGAAGAGAACTCTTAGGGTTTTGAGGTTAAAGCTAGGGGTTCAATATTGACCTAAGATCAAATTTCTGCTAACAAAGATTTCTGCAGGTTAAAGAGAGGAGATTCAAATGGATAAAAAAGAGAGAAAGTCAAGGAAACAGAGTAGGTAAGAGAAAGCAGTAAAGAAGATACTACTGAGCTTTTTGGGGGGGGGGACAGAGAGAGAGAGAGAGAGAGAGAGAAAACTTTTTACTTGATAACTCAACTCATACCATACAATTCAATGACCTCTCTATCCATCCACAAACACGTATAGCCCAGATGAGCCCTAAGCAACCAAATTTTGACCCGAAAAGAAAAAAAGGCTGCCAAATAGCTTAGACTCTGGGTTACTTAAAGACCAAATAACTTAATATATTAACAAAAACACGCAACTTGGGACCAAGCAACTTAAGGACCAAATAATCCAATATAATATTTCTAAAAATAAAAACTTATTTATGATCAAATCCGGACCATTAATAACTCAGGTGCTGTGATTGATCCCATAAGAGATCCATGTAGTAGGATAATGACCTACAATATCCTTCCATGTTCTTGATCCAACAGTCAGAGCCCTCAATCATTTCGAGCCCTCCTTTGTACATCAGAACATGGAATTGAACTGTATCAGTAAGAATAAAGAAGAATTAACTAGACTTCTGCAGCCAGCTATATCTTGACATCAACTCTCCCACTAATTATACCAAATTGTTGGCTCATGATGGTTAATGGAAGGAGGCTGACAGCTTGAAGGTGAAAAATGTCATGTTATTTATGAAGTAGCATACATATGTAGAGACATGGTGAAGCACCATGTAAATTTATGGGGTCTGTGACTTCAAACACTCACTCTATCAATTCAAAAGAATGTCAATTCCTGGCTAGAATGGGAACTCTCCTGGGTTGCCTCAAATGGCACTATGCATATCATGATTAGCATGATGCTGACAATATCAATTTTTGTAGAAACAAAGATGATTTCACGATATTCAGAAATCATTTCCCATTAAAAGAAAATGATAAGTTCAATATATTAAGCCAGTTCAATAGAAAGAAAAATGGGAAAGAAGGAGGGTCTTGGATACCAGTGACCTAGGTTCATATCCCACACTCACCCTATTTCGGTGGCTTACTCCCATCCTAATTCTTAAGGGGGAAAAAAAAAAAATTTTCTTTTTCAGTTAAAATATGAGTTACAAACCTGATCTATCTTATTCGCCTGAAGAAGTAGAAGCAGATAGTTTGAATATATAGCTTCTTTTTGTCTTGTGGATAGCTTGAAGTCAAGACCATTAGCAAGCTGGAAGGGCTGTGCACCACCAACTTTCTCTATTAGCCGATCAAGCTTCCTCAGGCTATCTGAAACATCCTTTCCACCCCTCAGTGCAATGAGGTTATTTGTTGCAACTGCAAGCGATGAAGCATCAGCCAGATTCCGATTTATTATACCCATGTAAGCTTCAACTGCTTCTTGAGTTCGTCCCAGCAACTGAAAAGGGAAAAATGGTTTGCATTAAAGGCCAGAACATAATGCCTTTAAACAAATCAGAAGTGGACTGTTATTCACCTGCTGCACATAAGCGATCTGGACAGCAATTGGAGCTAGTTCAGCTTCAATCTCATCATCAGCATAGTCCTCATCCATTAGCATTTCCTGGCCAATTCTGACCAAAGACAGATGGGTTGGCTCCAAAGGAGGCTTCGTTTGAACAAAGGATATTGTTTACAATATAATGAAATAAGCAACATATCATCTAGTGCATTCTGGAATTTCATATATTACACCAGATCCAATTTTCAGTTTAATTGACACTCAAGATATGTAAATGTTATATTATGTAAATAATGCAAAAGGACATCTAAATAAGGCATTTCATTTTTTTACCAAAGTTGGACAGTATGATCAAGATCCCAAGAGTAATCTTAACAATATATTTGTAGTGTCGGTTCATAGAAGTGGTTACCTTCGAGCTGAAAGCAATTGCTGTTCAGCTTCAGCATATTTTTTCTTTTCAATCAAGGAGCAGGCAGTGTTGTATGCTAGCTCAAAGCTGCTAGAAGCTCTGACTTTGAGTGCATCCATCATTCCCTGAACTTCAGTAGCCCTTCCAGCAGAGATCAAAGCAGCAACAATATTCGTTTTTAAATCTATGGAGTCAATCTTGAATTTTTGAATCTTCTCATAACTTTCCATGCAAGCACCCATTCTTCCTGACCGATAAAGTATCTGAGATTCCAATTGCAGAACCATTGGGTCTCTTTCTAGACCATCTAACAACTCAAGTGCTTCGTTTAGCTTGTTTTTCCTGTACAAACAATATGCCTGAACATAGGCAAAAGAAAGAGTAAGGCATAAAAATTCTTGGTTCAAAATGTATAAAAGCCATTATGCATGCTAAACAGACATGAAAATAAGTTTGGATAGAACTGTCTTCAATCAGTATCAGTTTGAATTTCTCATGTTTTAATTAATTCAAACTATGGCATCTAAAATATTTTAGCAAGATCGATCTATTAAGTTCACCTACAACTCATTATAGTTCAAACCAGATTCTGTTCTTATTAATTTTTTTTAATCTATGTATCACTTTGATTAGTAATGGATCCTCCAATATCATTTTCACCATAAGATTACATGTCTCATAAAGCATCATCAAAATGGCGTTACATTATTCATCACTCCCATATTATTAGACAGTTTCTTAAATGCTTCCATTTAATAAACCTCTTATACCTTCAAACACAACCCAAGCCATACAGAAAGATTTATAGTTGTCCATATACCAACTTTTTCAAAGAAATACATCAAAATGAAAAACATGTAACTTGAACTTGTACTTTTTCGAAATGAATAGAATTCCAAGCCAAGGATCCATAAACAAGCATGGCAGAAGTGGGGATGATAAATCCTAAACATGCACCCACTTGCAAAGGAAACTACATTTCTAAGTCTAAGAAGCTAGCAAGGGCATACAGCCACAATGGGTTTGTATTAAATTAAAGTAAAATATATACTCTGCATACAGATCCTTCACTGACCAATAATAAATTTAAGATCATCTAATGAATTTCTTTCTCCAAGAATCCACTCTCTTCATCTCAATTCTCATCCAATGGATCCTACAGAATTCCCTGTATGTATCGTATCAACGATTTCAATTTTCTCCGGTGCAGATTTTCCCTAGCCTACAGATGCTCTCCCACATTCCATCTCTCATGGGCAAAAGTATCTCAGTTTCTCTTGTGTACCCCATATTGCAGGTCTATTTTTGTTTCCCACTTTTACATCTTTTTTTGTTAAGGCTAGAGAATCGACAGGCATAATTCTTTTCCTTTTCTATTTTTATCAATAAATAGACTTCTTAAGTTTTTTGCATGGTTTTACATTTTCAGTATTGTAATGCTAATAGAAGCAAGAAGACAGTTTATGAATTCTTTCCTTTCTCCTATTATTCTAACCTGCAATGACCTCTTTTCCACATGGTGTAGGGGTTTTGTAGATTTCTCCCTTTTTTATACATTATCTTCATCTTCATGATAGACATGGTTGATTTTTTTTTTTCCTTTTCTGCTCAAAAAATTAAAATATCTGGCTGGTTTCTTTTAATGTTTCTTTTCCTTCGTCTCTATTCATACAGGTTAGTTTTCTTCCTATTTGTTACAAGAAGAAAAGGATAGAAAATACATCCCCTATTATTTAGCAGCAAATGACCGCCCTGGATATTTTACGTTCAACACATGATCCATTCCTTTAAAATCCTCACTATTTCCTTTATGTATAGAATACCTGATTAAAGTAATCTACCCAAATCACGTACACAATTCATCTGAAAACTAAATCACATAAAAAGCAATTTATCCCCACCCTTGAAGAGCCATTAAAATTCATTACCCGAATAAAATGATAATTCTCTAAGAAGTTCTCAAAAATTGCAATTTTTGCGCTTGTTATTCCTTTTCCATTCCCATTAAGCCTTTAAAAAAATTAAATCAGTTCCTAAATCCGACTGCCTGACCACCAAAAAAAAAGATTGAATTATAAATCACACGGAGTAGGAAGAATACATAGATAGATTCGCTTCTCTTTAATAGACAAAAAAAATTCGCCAAATTTCTCATTATAATAAACCAACAATAGATCTCTCTTCATCACATGAAAACCAACCTTATGAAATCTAAGATCTATTGGCAACCCCTTGAAAGCTTGAATCGCCGACAAAGCTTTATCAATGGCATCTGACTTGATCAGAGCCACGACCTTGCACCGCACGGCGTCCTCATCTCCAGGGGCGATCGCGAGGACTGAAACAAAAAGCCAGCAAATAAAAAAAAAGGCGATTCACATCAAAGGATCAAATCAAGTCCCGCGAAACCCGAAGAGGCGACAAGGGAAAAGGAGGAGAGTGAATGAAAGGTCGGGAGGAAAGAGAAGACCTTGATCTGCGACCTTGGCGGCCTGCTCGTACTCGTAGTTCTGGACATGGCTGTGGAGCGAGGAGAAGAGGTCTTCGATGGGGACGAATGGTGGCTTGGGCGAGGCCGGCGAGGGCTTGGGCTTCTCCTTGGCCTTAGGTGCCATGGAAGAAGGGGGCGGAGGGAGAGGAGTTTGGGAAAAGAAGGGAAGAAAGCGAGTCGGGAGAGGCGTTGAGGGTGGACCAGCTGAGGCCCGAGGGCTTTTATAGGCCGATATGTCGCCCATCTCAGTGAGAGACCGACACTGATATTGACATAAATATCGGTTCCAAAAGTCCTGATTGACGACTTGATAGACGACATGCGTTTCGGCCGATGTCTGGTGTTTTGAGATGATGATACACGATATTTCGTCATACCGGTACAAACTGGTGTTTTGAGTGTGCCAGCCGTACTGTTGGATCCTTCTTGGGATGCCAGGGCACGATTAAGTCTCACGGCCAGGATTTTAGATCGAAGCACTATTGGAACTCTGCTCAGTGTCCATGCCAATACTGGATTACAATATCCCACACAAAATTTAAAATAAAAATAATTGATAAATTATTTTTTCCAACTTTAAGATTTTTTTTTCCGATAAGAACTGCAACTTCATTCACAGAAACGTAAGTTTACATCACAATCTACATCTGAAAATAGAAAAGTAAAGACAGTTTTAACGTATACAAGCTCAAAATGGGAGGGGATACAAATTGAAAGCGATGAACATACCCCTTACTGCACCCTACTCTGACAGTCCATATATTTTGTGCAATATGTAAAAGTATACCATACAAAAGAATGATTAAGGTATGTATCCAAAAGACCGAACGAAAATCATTTGAAGGTTCGCTATCTGCATTGTTATGTATCTTCTTATAGCTGTTCCTTAGCATCAGATATGCAGAAGAAAGAGCCACTGACAGCATTAATAGATTATAACCACCATGAAGATAGTCATGTGCCATAATGAAAGTAATACCCAAGGCAAACATGGAGAAAATATAGTACTGTCACCAGCTGCATCCTCAGAGAACAAAAATATTGAGAACTTGAAATTGTGCCATAGGTCATGCACCATTGCAAATTTTGTCTACTTGTTAGCTGCTGCATCCATTTACAAGATACAATTAAATAAATAGTTACTTGTATTAAGAAATTGATGAACTTCCTTATAATCCTGCACAACAACAGAGAAGCCATGCTAGTAAAAAAAAAAATTTCTCTTTTTTTGATATTTTTCTGCTGTTGTTTTCTTTTTTTTCCTTTTTCTTCTTTCTTTTTGATTTTGCTTTTTTGCTTTTCCATTTTCAATCTCTATTCCTTTTTTCTTTTGTTTTTCCAAAGATATGATACATGTGGGCAATGTCGGAACCATTGAAACCAGAACACCCATGCAGTAAGCCGTTTCAGAGAATAGAAGAAGATGCCCTATATGAAACATCAAATTGCTAATTCCAATAGAATTACAGAAATCCACCACCCACCAACAAAAATACAAAATAAGATGTGCATTCAATGAAGCAATAGCCAAGCACGCTTCCCAGGGAAGAGCCAATGTATTCTTGAACCGACGATTGATTATAAAACACTGGAGACTCCCCCTATGTGCCAAAATATAGATCTATGCATAAAATACCAGTATGCTGACAGCAGTATGTACACTATACAACATCACTGCTACGTTCCATGGACAAATGAAAGCCACATAATGTTGAAGATCCTTAAATATGTGCTGGAACATAGAGCATAAAGATGATACATATGAAGCCAAAATTGGTTACTTTCTTGACTGTAATGTCTTCCTCTTAACCCTGCACAACAAACAATAGCTAATATTAGTAAAAAAAAAAAAAAAAATCCTCTTTTTTTGATCTTTTTCTGTACATTTTTTATTTTTTTTGTGTTTTTCCTCTCTTTTTGTTTTTGCTTTATTCCATCTCATTTTCATTCTCTGTTCTTTTTTGTTTTGTTTTTGCCGCAAAATAATACATGTGCTAGATGGCTGAGACATATGAATCAGTAGAGCAATACAGTAATCCATTTTAGACAGTAGCAGCAACTGTCCAATTTGAGGCAATGAGTCATAGGCACCCAGGTAAGTATAGTACGCATTCAACCACCAATAGATCCAGGGCTCAGAATATCGAGCCAGCGAGACACCATAACATGACCCTGATATCCCTTCAGAACGGTGATTGTGGCCAACCTTTCACAGTTTAATGTGATGCTGAACTTCCCCACTGAGTAGGTGCCTTTGGATGCTCTATCAAGATTCTCAGAAGCTCTTATACATGATAAATGTATCTCAATCAGTAGCTGAACCCCCTTTAATATCGTCCAATAACATTAGGGCCCAGTGAAAGAGATATGTCATAACCTGAGGCACATATCCTCTTCTTTCAGCAAGCTGACCAAAGAATTGTTGGCCACCATCAGTAAGCATTGATACCGAAGCCCAACATCAGTGTATTTTCTTTTTTTCCCACTTATGCTGCCGACCCTAAAATTAATATTAATTATCATATAGCGTCCTCTCCGAACATTGATCTTGCACCACAACCCTGTAGCTGGTGATATGCAAAGGTGACTTTTGAAAACTTTCTTAATGTTCCTGGCCTCTATATCCGTCATCTTGTCATCCCCTTCATTGATATAGAACTTCCTATATGTCTGCATTCAGAAGATATAAACAATATGGGTCAACCTCATTGAGACCATTCCATTAGAACTCACCAAATCTGGCCTTTGTAGTCAGATAATCAGCCATTTGATTTCTCTCCCTATAAATATGAGCCAGTCGAAAGTCTTGCAATTGAGTCCACCAAAAAAAAAAATCCTATAAAAAAAAAAAAAATTGAGCCTATTGATTTTCAAGTGCCTTAATCCACTAAATAACAGTAAGAGAATTTCCCTCTAAAAAAATATGTGTTGCATTAAACTGAGTAACAGCAACATACGTACATAATCAAGCAGCTATCATTTCAGCAAAAGGCATAAAAATATTAAATATTTTTTTCCATCGGCTTGCAAGAAAGAGACTGCATGATCTCTAAGAACATAAGCTGTCGAAGCCTGGTTAGATATAAGAGAGCCATCAAAATTTATTTTAATGAATCCATAGGAAGGGGGTAGCTAAGAGACCGATAAGGATGGACTGCTCATGGCAATAGAAGGTTGTATGCTATCCTGATGCCTATATGGGTACCAACAAGGACCACTGATGTAACTCATGGCTCTACAATGAACTTGCACGGGCATAGAAGTAGTATGACTAAAAATTCACTTATTTTTTACCTGCCATATTATCCCAGCAATACAAGCCACAAGAGTTTTGTCCTCTTTGCTAGCATTGTCATTAATCAAATAAGCTTGTCAAAGAAATGAACTCAGTATGTATTAGTTGCATATGAAAAATATACCTCCAGCAATAATATGCAGCAAGATATGCGGTAAAAACATGCTCATAATCTTCAATAAAATCCGGACAAATATCACAAAACTCATTAGTAGAAGAAATTATTTTACAATGAGCAAGATAGTGCTTAGTTGGTAAACGAACCCATATTAATTACCACCAAAAGTGCCTAACAAGAGATGGAAGAGGTAAATGGTAAATAAGCTTAAAAAGATGCCCATATTCCTGAAAGTTTGGCTCCTCCATAAAAGATATGTCTTTAAGGAAGATATAAGAGAGCTTTGATGGTCCTCAAACTAAAATATTCTTATTTGTTGACACCGAAAGAAGTATTGTAAGTACCTGATGCAAAAAATTGATAGATAAGAGCTGAGACAAGCTTCCAATCAACAACTGACGAGAGTTGTTCACATATTTAGAAAGATTTTTCTACAAAATCCAAGGATCATTATAAAAATTAATATTAAGACCAGATCCTACGATGTATTGAAAATAGAATTGCACATTGATATCTTCTATACAAATGTTCTTCCAGATGATAGAGCTAGATTTCAGAGGGAGGCAATTAATCTTGGAGCTAGAAAAATGATATTTGACCTTAATTAGTCTTATCCATAAAGAGTTCAAATGTAAGATAAGATGAGCTGCCAACCTCCTAATATTTTATTTTTTGTGATACAGTAAAGATGTGAAACTAATGCCTCCATTTTGATTTTGGTGAACAAATCTTATCCCAAGCAATACGATGAAAACCTCTTGTATCCATTAAATATTCCCATAAGAACGCCCTAAATTCTTTTTCCATTTGATTTAAGATTGTAATCGGAATATGCATAGCACTTAAGACATAAGTTGGCAAAGCTAATAACACGGATGGAACAAGCATGGCTCTACCAGCAAAAGATAATATTCACCATTTTCAAGCAATAATTTTTGATGAGATATTATTTATAAAGCATTTGCATTGAGTAATTCTCAAGGCCTTAGGAGACAATGGGACGTCCAGATAAGTCCAAGGCAACGAACGAATAGAGAAATGCAAGATTATTTACTCAAATTATTTGATATATATAAAATGCTACGATACAAAGGGTAGATAAATTATATAAAAATTTATCCATTATTCTGCTTCCATGGAAATGGCCTAATTGGCAAGATCATTTTCACTTTCGTCTATCATGTAATTTTTTTAAAAAATTGACTCTCACATTTGATATGATTTGGTGATCTAAAAATTTAGATACCAAGTACTTGGTATCATAGCAATGAGTTTATTAATTGTTTGCATCAAATTATTATTTTTCTGATACTGCACCATAATTTCTATGACTACTATCATTACTATTTATTTCTAATGCTATCTAGGATAGGATGACAATGATTATAATAGTGATAGTGAAAATATAGAGGGACATGAGAGGAACAATTTTTAGTATATTTTTATAAAAATAAAAGTCAAGATTCACAACTCTTAGATCATTTCTAATATTTAAACCATGGTTTTTATAAAATTTGGAAACATAAAATTGTACCAAGAAACTTTTTGAGTCTCAATTTTTACTATTTACAAAACACAAAAATAGAAACCCAAAATTGGCAGGCATGTGGCTCATGCCAATCAGGTGTAATTTTTTACTTCATGTTAAACTCTAAAATTGTTCTCTTCATTGCATCAACAAGTTTTCCTTTATAGCTAGATTTCTATAGCTTTTGTATAAAAAGAAAAGTCCTTGTTGATTGCTAACAATTTATATAATATTGTCTAGTAGGTGTGTTGATGCTTTCTTCCTTTGCTCTTCTAGAAAATTGTAGACTAATTTCTCCAACTTATATGCATATGGAATTGATGTTTAAAGGTTTTTCTATAGTTTTGATATAGTTGAATGGAACTACTTCTTGGCCTCTCCAAAATTAAAAATTGCTATACTTTGCTTGAAAATATTTAAGATATTTGTACATACTAGTTCTTTACATGTAACTTGCTCATGCCTTTCCAATAGGAGAAGAGGATAGAGAGGGAGAAACTTTCTTTAGCATGTGTCACTTCTCTCATTCAGTGTGAACGTGAATCCTACTTCAACAATGAGAAAAAAAAAATGAAGAAATCAGTCTCATGCAACATTTGCTGGAGTCTGGAGTCCATACCTTAACTTTGAAAATAAAAAAAATATATATAAAAATTCTATTCTTGTTGAGATACATAGAGAATTTACATATGCATTTCTAAATCAAAATATGCCCACCATGACTCTCCTTTTAGAATTCTCAAGTATCTATTTAAATATTCACTTAAAAATCTCATATATTGTGTAGTTCCTATAACAATCTAAGCCACATGGTGGTTTAAGCAACTAATTTATTAAGCGGTGTTTAGAAAAAAAAATAATTTTTATAGAAAAAGCTTTTCATTCGCCCATCGACGCATAAGAAGGTCAATATTTTGTTAATAGTAATATTGATACTATAGTCATGAAAGTTGCATTCATTGGCTAGCGGGATGAGGTGGTGATTGGACATTGTATGCAATGATCGTGACAGCTTGTTCGATGAGGCAAATTGTTAGATAAATAATAGATGAAAAAAAAGAGAGCTTGGTGTGTCAAATAGTTTCTCTGCATGTATTGCATGCTCTTGTTGCACTTTACTTGGAGGTGGTGGCTGGTGTACTATTTTCCTCTCTGACCTAACTCAATGGCAAGGAAATCAGATTAGTTGCAAAATTGCATGAAATGAGATTGGAGAGATCGGCGATAGTGCAAATGGTGGGTATAAAATTGGGGAGGCGCAAATGGGAGAATAACATCAGGATATTCATCCCGTCCTATCAAAGGCCACCAACATTGTATAGGAGGATTAAGGTTTCTACATCATATGCACGTTCTTTAACTTGACCTATCCTGAACCCTTTCTGCCCATTCTTTCCAAGGCTAGCAACGAGCTGAACCAGGTTTAAGTCACGCTAGATAAATATAATAATATATAAGGGGATCTTGGTATATGATCCATCTAA
This sequence comes from Elaeis guineensis, assembly GCF_000442705.2. Classification (NCBI taxonomy): domain Eukaryota; kingdom Viridiplantae; phylum Streptophyta; class Magnoliopsida; order Arecales; family Arecaceae; genus Elaeis; species Elaeis guineensis. The sequence goes on from NC_026002.2 coordinate 15,793,113, forward strand.
AATCAACAGTGATGTGAATGGAGATGATGAAATCATCGTATTTGATTGCACTATGATAATCCTATGTGATAGTAATTTTAAATCACCTCCACTTCTCAAATCATTGTCCAACATGATGATAGAAAATTCACTCTTAAATGTGGATATCCAACATCACTCCATCACAACCACCTTATATTAAATATATTAACCAAAGTATCCTCATCATTGAGAGACTTTCGGAAAGAAGAAATTATTTTTTTTGCTTATTTTTTTCGCATGGGGTAAGCAGTTGTGGCATCACGGAAAAGAAGAAATGTGCACGAATATTTAAAATGTTATCTTCATGGAACAGAAGAAAATCTTTTTTTTTTGTTTTCCGCTCTTGTCGTGCTAATTAGAAAGAGAAAACATCTATTTGATTTTATTCTAAAATTTTCTCTACCTCAATTCTCAATCCATGTCATAGATATTTTTAGTATTATATAGTCTATAATCTTAAATTTTCATAATATACCAAACAAGTAGCATGTACGTATCTGGAGATCTTTAATCACTGCACTATAGCAAATCAAACATCATGATCTTAGATCACTAGAGATTAGATCACCCTAGAATTTGGATCTTAGATCATCATGAAAATCAAAATTGGATCATCAGGTGCCTTCCAAAGTATTAATTGATATCCAACTTGACTTAATAAGAGGTCAAGACCTCTCAACCCATACCCACCCACGCCATTTTTGGACTTATGCCTTATGCCAAATCCAAACTGTTTTGCAAATTTTAATTTGCAGGTCCTAACTTAATCCATCAAGTACAGTGGATGCAAATTCCTAAAGATTAATTTTTAGAATAACCTAAACAACTAGTGATAAAAAAAAAATCATCTACGTCAGCATGATATTGCGATCAAGAGCTCATGGCTTGATATGTGAGGTATTCTCCGTTTTAGCTTACGAACTTCACAATTTTATCTTTTAAAAAGCATCTCATATGGGATGGATAGTCCCTTTCTACATAAGTAAGGATCCCACATAATTTACAATCAATGTGAGACTAATAATGCTCTCTCTTCTATACTACAAAATAATCTCATAGTCAAATAGGAGTTCGTGTAAGGATGGAAGATGTCATTCTCTTTATTTTTATCATAAATCGATGTATGAGCTAGAGGAGCCCTTTAATTACAAGGGTGGTCTCCTATCTGATGTGTCATTATTGCGGCTAAAGACTTATGGCTCGACACGTGAGGTATTGTTCGTTTTGATCCATGAGTTTTATGATTTTATTCTTTAAAAGATGCGTTACGTAGGATGGATGATCTCTTTCTATGTAAGTTAGAATGTTTTCCTATATAGGAATGGACTATCCATCCCACGTGAGGTATTTTTTAAAGAATAAAATCATGGATCCATAGATCAGAACGAACAATACCTTACGTATCGAGCCATGAGTTCTCAACCGTAATACATGATAATCCACTATCATGACTCAACTTATCTAATTTTATTTTATTTTATTTTGGTCCAAAGAGAAATCTACTCTCGTGATCCAGATAAGGTTAAAACTTAAGGCATACTTGATCCATTTCAAATTAAGGTTAGAAAATTTTATCCATATCAAACCATACCAAAAATACACTGAACCTAGCCCAAAATAGGGCCCTGTCAGGTTGGCCTCCTTGGATCAGGTCAATTCTGTCACCATTGCCTCCATTACCCCAAAGCCCTTCACAACCACGTACATCGTGGGACCAGAAAGCAAGACCCAACCAGGGTGGGTGCAGGCGTGGGCGTATCGCTGGTGCTCCTAACGAACGCTTCCCTTCTTCGTAAAATCCGTCGGGTTCTATTCTAATAATACAACCGGTTCCTCGCCATTCTGCCAGAGAAAATCCAGCCGTTTAAGTACAAACCAACGGTTGATTCCAACCCAGATGTTCGAATCCCTCCAAATTCGAACCAGCTGGCGGCTTTTTAACCCTTTCATGCTCCCTGGTCGCCCTCCGATCCTTTTTATCCCAATTCCTTCCTCCCTCTCTCTCCTCGTTCTGAGGGTTAATCCCTAGAGATGGCCAAGGGGAAGAGAGAGAGGAGAATACTTGCATTCACGGGGGCAGCGGCGCTTGTGGCCGTCGGCCTAAATCTCCTCATCTCAGCAATCAACGCCCAGAAAGCGAAGAAGAAGAAGAGAGGTACTTTGTTCTTCCTTTCTGGGAACTAGACTGATGTTCTTCGAATTAGACTGGCATTTTATCTTGATGCACGCGTTTTTCTTGTATCTATACATCTTTTTCCATTTGTTTTCTTGGAGAATGCGTACATTGTTTTCTAATTTTGAAGTCTGGCAAGGCTTGGTCATGATATACATTGGTGTTGCTATCCTTCTGGAAAGATTGATTTTTAACAATATATGTGTCCTCCCAAGAGCCTCCTAAATCCATAACACAAGCCCTCAGCACATTCTCTAAGATCTGAACTTTCTGATCGACCATCTGTTTGAGGATGAAAGGTGGTACCAAAATTTAGCTTGGTTCCCAATGCCTTATGCTAACTTTTCGAAAATCGAAACACGAATCTAGTATCTCTATCCGACACTGTGGTTACTGGAACTCCATGTAATCGTACAATTTCCTTAATGTATAGCCTCACCAATTTCTCAAGTGAATGGCCAACCTTGAACGGTAGAAAGTGTGCTGACTTAGTCAATTTGTCCACAATCACCCAAACAGCATCATTACCACTTGAGGTTCTAGGTAACTCAACTACAAAATCCATTGTAATATGTTCCCATTTCCACTTGAGAATGTCAAGAGGCTATAGCTGTCCTGCTACTTTCATATGTTTAGCCTTCACTTGTTGACATACCAAATACTATGCCACATATTGAGCAATTTCTCTCTTCATACTGTTCCACCAAAAATTTTGCTTTAAGTCCCTATACATCTTAGTGCTCTCAGGGTATACTGTATAAGCCATATCATAGGCTTCCTTCAACATTTCCTTCTTCAGTTCTACAATATTAGGCACACATAGTTTGGTACCAAATCTTAAAGAACCATCACTGTGAATACAAAACTCTGGTTGAATACCTACTTCTACTTCACCTTTGATTTTTGCAATTGAGAATTGCTGCTCTGAGCTTCCTTAATTCTCTTAATCAATGTAGGCTGAATTGATTTATAATAAACAACAATAATAAAGATTTATAAATTTCTAGATAGTTGAGAGGACAAACAACATCAATACATTAAAATCTCAAATTTACTATCCCAACTACTAGACTAATTAATTCCAACTGTCTACCCCACCTACACTCATCTTAGGGTTTATTTCAAAAAATTTAACACTTAAAATAACCTAAGCATTCTCGTATGCTTATCCTAGGGTTTATTCCTAAGGGTCCAAATTTATGCTTTGATGCCACTATAACTGTCACACTCCGATCATGAAATTAGATATCAAGGACATAAACAGCTGCCGCATGCCTACAAAGAACTGTTTTTGTAGGCATGCAAGGCATACAACCTGTTAATAACATACTAAACTAATAAAGTGGTACTCACAATTAAGATCGATTGACTCGAATTCTAAAATAAAACATTCACATCTGTCGTACACAAATAACTTCAGTCACATAATTTACATATTTGCACATAAAGTAGTACAAAGATGGTTCTACAAAATCTTGGAAGGTTGGTCTGAGACGGCTGACTAGATCCTTGCTCTAGTCTCACAATCCAACCTCTACTTATCCTCATCAAGCTTCGGGCTCTGTAAAAATATAGGAATTAAAAAGAATGAGATAATAGTTCAGTAAGTAGCTAAGACATAATTAAAAAAATCAAGCAGCTGTAGCCAAATAAGCATGTGATATGGTAATTAATATAACAACAAAATATTTATAGCTAGAGTCAAATTTATAGCCCTGCAACATAGATATAACCATGTAAACCAAAAACTCATGCATAAATTCAAAATATTTTAGAATCTACATAGAAATCAGACGATTACACCAAAGTTTCAGATAATATCACAAGATTGCACCTTTCAAAAGCATTATATTAGCTCATCAGTCTATACACTATGGCCACATAATCCCCGTGATAGGGCCCATAGTATCGCATTTAATCCCTACGGAGTAGGTCTATAGTACTATATTTAACCTCTGCAGAGTAGGTCCATAGTACCGTATTTATTCCTATAGAGTAGGTCTATAGTGCCAAGTTCTGGAACAATCAATATCAATTGCCAATGTATAATCTTCATGTGGTAGGGTCCATAACGTAGGTAGACTGAGAGCTCAGTACATATACACAAACTTAATTCAAACAATCATTACCATAACACATATATAGAGTTGTAATGTATAAGATTCTGAATCAACATGTAAAATCTATGAAGGTAATAATCATCATATGTTCAAGATCCACATGCAAATATGATTTTCTAAATTAATATATTCATATTTGTTAACATGAATCTGAAGAGTCATACCAAGTTTTTTTAGAATTTTATCAATTAGAAATCATTCTAATAAACCTATAATTATCAATTTGCAAAATACTATGAATACTCGATATTTGAAATACTCATACTTCTATGATTCATGCTTGGCTCAGTAACACCGGTACAACCAATAAATGGTGTAATTTTTTAAGTATTTGGCAGCAATTAAATCAATAAACATTCTCAAGTTATATATATTTATCATTTTATGCAATTATTTTGATTAGGTAGAGGTTACTGACCTTGCAGATATCCACTATCAGGTTATCTAGTGCTTTACCGATACTCCTCGGAACCTATTAATCTGAAACATACAAGTATATCTAAAATCAGTATCATATCATTCTCTAGCAATAATCTATCGAATTTCTTAAAATTCTAAAATCTAGATTTCTGATTAACTGCTCTTCCATGTACAACAGTCCCAATCTAAGATTTATTTATTCTACCAAATAACATCTAAAAATTTCTAAAGTTTGTGAAGTGGTTGAGCAATGAGTTGACAACCCTCAATTAAATTTTCAGATTGAAATACTTAACCATTAAAGAATTAAAAATCTCGGACTATCATAGGTAGATTCAGTCTGTCCCAAAATCAGCAACAATCTTCCTTTAACATATTTTTCCTATTACCCCAAACCATGTAATAATTGCATCCAGATTTAAATCAGATTAAATGCCAAGAAAGGCTTAGGGTTTACTCACTTTGATGGAAAAGAGAACCTCGAGGCAGCAAACCACACCAAAGAAGAGAAAAGAAGAAAAGAGGAGGAAAAGGAGGAGGAGGAGGAGGAAGAAGAAGAAGAAGAGGAAGGAAACAAGAAGATGATGATGATGATGATGGAAAAGTATAGGGCGGAGCAAGAGATATGTGGGGAACAAGAGAGAGTAGAGAGTGCGAGAGAGAAAGAGAGAGTGCGTGTGTAAGAGAGAAAGAGAGCACGTGGGTGGGAGGCGGTGGAACGGGGGATAAATCCCTTATTTGGTTTGGGTTACGGGTGGGCCCCAAATTTGTTTGGGTTAAAGGTGTTGGGCTGGCTGAACCAGCTGGTTCTTACAATATGAATTAGATCTTGGAGTACTATAAGTTGAATTGTGGGTTTTCCCAAGTATTTCAAGATGGCATTATGATCTTTTTTCAAGATTTCAATTTTATGTTATTTGCAGTATTTGGGGGTTATGTTTGGGTTCTGCTATGATGGGTTAGCAGTATAGTGGAAATAGTGATGAGGTAAGGCACAAGATTTGTATAGGTCAGAAAATTTTATCATGAACATAGGGAAGCGAGCTAGTAGGGTGAAATAGGCCGCAAATTTTGTTTCAGATTTATTTGCGGAAATATATGTATGGTTGTTCCATTGTTGTTATTGCTTAGGCTGCTGCAGTGGATGTGCTATGGACAGAGAGGAAGAATCAAATATTGCAGATGTGACTCAACTAGGGCTGCAAATGGGTAGGGCTGGGTCAGGGGTTTGCTTGCTCCAGATACCAGCCACTTAAAATTTGAGTTCAACATCTGGATTTAAACCAACCCACTTTAAAATTGGATTGGTCTGCATGGTCTACGCTTGTGAATTATATGAAGGCCCATGGGAATATAAAAAAGCATTCCTTGGGTTGAAATGGCCTGTGGGAGATTTATGCGAGCACATGCAGAGGCAAGAGCTTAATTGTGGGCATGATTGCAGAAGCAGTTTAAATTATGGGCTGCAGATGCTCAGACTTTGATGTCTGCTGGTAGAGAACACACCTGGATTTTATTTCAGTACTTTGGCACCATTAGGACCTGTCAAGCAATAAGTATCTTCTATTATATAAACAACAATAAGAGTGGAAAAATAAAGGAATAATTAGCAACGTATCAGCATGCCACTGAGTCTTTTTAAATGAACTATGGCTGCTTGACCTTCGCTAGCATATGGAAACAGTATACTGGCTTGGCAAAGGGTCGCACATTGCCCTTCTTGGAATCACCACCAAGACACCTTCAAATTCCTTCCAGATTGACACTGCAGGTTCAATAGGGAGTCACCACCTCACTGTGAAGAAAGAAGGCAAAGGCATTGAAATTAAATTCTATTCAAGTTGTTTTTGTCTCAGAGTACATATTGGGTATTTGTAGTACCGGTTATGATGCATTTGCAAATACAAATTGCTGCTGAGGATTTCGCATATCGGGTTGTTTAATTAATTTCTAAATTTTAAGAAGATTTAAAATTAAGAGTGGAGACACCATTTAAGGGAGAAATTTACTTAGGGATATCATTGCCTCAGGGGAATTGGAAAGTTGTGAAAGATTACCACTTTTATGTACTGCTAGGTTCAGGATATGGTTTCTCCTTAAATTGTTAGGACTCACTGTCTGATTTATGTAGGAGACTCATCACCTAATTCATATAAGATTCGGTTTCAATGAGAAAATAAACTAAGATATCTTCTATAAGTCTAATACACAAACTTCCCTCATGGAGAAATGTAAGAAAAAAAAGGAACAAAGAGTAGGGCTGAGCAATCTGTGGAATGGCAAAACAGTAATCATCACTGGGTTTGTCATTGACTTTAAGCAAAATAGATCTTCACTATTTTGTCCATATCTCCCTATTTAGACTCTGATTGATGTGATTCAAGATAAAGATAATTCGATGCTGCATTAAATTGAAGTTGTTCCAATCAAGACCTCCACCAATTTGATGAAGCTCTGTTGTGGCTGCTTTCTATTACATATTCTTATAACTATAACTACAATTTCTGACCTTTTTGGATGCATGAGTTAAATATTACACCACCAATTGCTATCTATGGTCCAGAATTTGCCTAGGGTATTCGAACCCACCAACTTGTTTTGACATGAATCTCCAGGCATGGGCTTCTATGCTGATTGCAAATATAGTTTTCAATGGAACCATAATTTCCTTTTTAAGTTTCCATGATTGTGCAACACATGTTTTGATATCTCGAGGCCTCTTGTCACGAACTTTGTTGAGAAATGGGGCTTGCAGAAGGTGATGGCCATGAATCATGAGGTATGGATTGCATAACTATCATATGCTGCATTATTAAATCAAATTGACTTTTCCTCAGTCAGATTTTTTTAGTTAAAAAATTACGTTAGTTAAATGAGTTTCATAACAGTAAAGGTAGAGAGAAACCATTTTCCAAATTTGCTTGACAAATGATTTTTAAGTGAAGCCTCGACGGGCAACATCAAAACATCAAAAACAAACTTATTCTATATGATCCATGGTTTTAAAATGTTACTAATTCTGGGCTAGGTGCTGTCAATTTTAATGTCTTATCTCTGCAGACACATTTTTGAACTATCTGTACTAATCTATGAAGCACACTACTGTATTCCCTGCATATGAAGAAGATAAATGATATATCGGCTTATTTGTTGTGCATGACACCATATTTGACATGGTGATGACAAGGCGGTGGATTGTTTTCTCATCGCCGACATAGTTAATTGAGTATATGGCAAATTGAAATGAAGAAATTGGGGTTTTAATGGCTGAATTTTTCGTGCTGCTCTAGTTCTATGTTCAGAGTTTACCCTGTAATGTGGGGGTGTCCGGTCTATTCTTTATAAAGGATGCTCTTTGTCAACCATTGCTATATGATATTACTTTAAATTAAGATGTTAGTCACAGTTTTTAAACTTGTTTGACATCTGAAAATTTTACACTAATATGTTTCTTTTGTATATGTAAATTATATTGAGTACTTTTGTTTTGTAATATGGCAGATCTTTTGGGTTCAAGTGTCCGGGTCAATCTATCTGCATCAGAGATTCAGAGATTGACTGACCAAATCATTTCTAAATCAAAAGAAATACATGATTTGGTTGCTTCGGTTCCCCTTGAGAAAGTATGTGCTTTGTTTAAATATTTTTCCATGCTAGCGATCATATGCAATGTAGTGACCATTTCTCAATTTTGACATTTTCTTCCATTCATCAGAAGCCATTATTGCTTTTAATGAGGTTCTTTCAATCATGTGGAGAAATTCATTTTCTTATGACAAATTTATTTTTTCACTTGGTTTAAATTTTTGAATTGTAATTATCTATTAGACCGCCTTCTAGATGGCCTCTTGGTGATAAGTGGCATTCTTGGGCCATATCGGATGTGTTATGCCCAAGCTTGAAATGTGAACAATATGGAATGGGTTCTCTTCATGTATATATTTGACATATTGGCCTTCTGCCAGATCCATTTAAGACAGGAAAATTATTTGAACCACGTGGATTTGGCTTTTTAGATTCTGATTCCATTGCTACCCATGAAGGTTGATTTCCAAAGTCATATTGGAGTTCTCTCTGATGAAGTTTATGCATAATCAGCTATTATATTTGTGATAAGTTGAACTTGCTATTCTATATGTTAAACTTTCTTGCCCCCATTTTGATTTTTATCCATACAGTCTTTCACGACATGTGGGCAAAACATGATAACTTGCATCAGAACAAATTGATGACTTCATCTGACTGTGGAATGTGCTGGTTGCTTGGAGACAAGCTTTCAATTACATAGTCTACCCTTGAACAAATTGTTAATTATTCGATATTATGCATGCAGAAGAGGTTACTCATGATCATTTTGATTTTCTAAACAATATCTTGTGCAGGTAACATATGCAAATGTTATCGCTCCTTTGGCAGAACTAGAGGCTTACCAATTTCCTTTGGTGCAATCTTGTCTGTTTCCAAGAATGGTATCTACTTCAAATGATGTTCGCAAAGCCAGTATTGAAGCTGAGAAACGATTAGATTTACATTTTTTGATGTGCAGGTGTAGCATTTTACCCTTTTCGTTTACCAATCTGCATTATTTGATTCTTAGTATGCCTTAGCTTTTCAATTTCAGTATGCTCTTTAAGGGAATGGTCTCACACACTCACCTTACCTACCGCACATGTACCATTCTTCACTAGAGGAGTCTCATTTTTTTTAATATAATTTTCACTCATCATTTATGTCTTTTTCTTATGTCTTGCACTCTATTTCCCTCCATACATAATGTCATTTTTCCTAGAGACTGACTACCTGTCATTTGCTGCAATTCCTATTATCTCACCTGGGCTTAGGTGGTGTCACTCTCACATGATTGCAGTAAATTTTGTACTGTATATGTGCTTTTGCTTTATATATGATTATTGTAACTTGGATTTTGTATAATGAATGACGCATTATAAAAACTACTAATGGTAAATGTCATGCAATCTAGGTGTCCTTATGTAAGTATAATTCTTCACTATACAATAATGGTATAATTTTTCACTATACAATAATGGTTTGCATTTTTGATATTATTAATTCTTTTTCTGAAATAAAATTGATCCGGCATGACCAGACACTAAAGTTTTTCTAACCATATAACAAACAAAGCTGCTGAGTTTGCTTTATGGAACAAAGAAAATCATAATATATAACTTATTGCATATTCATGCATTCCAGATGATGTTTGGACTTTCTAAACTGAATATTTTGGCTTTCATTACTAGAAAAGAAATAATATTTTTTCTTTATAGGCATCTGCTAGTTAGAATTTGTTTTGGTTGCGTCTATGGTATAAGATCTTTATAATTTGTGCAAGGTGACCAGAAAGCGAGAGGATGTATATCGTGTCGTCAAGGCATTTGCTGATAGAGGAGAATGGCTAAGCTCTGAAGCAAAACGATACATCCAATGCTTGGTATAGAGATTCTGACAAATCCTTATGATACTTCTGCTAGCTAAATACAATGTTATTTACTTACCTCTCATATTTAAGGGATGTATTACTTAAATTTGTCTTTAAAAATGGTAACCTATGGACATAATCTTTTTACCATCTTATGTTACGAACTTACAGTTTTTTGGTTTTATTGCTTTGTCCAATGCTCGCTTGTGCAAGGAAATATAAGGATATGCATAGCAAAGCGCTACTTATTATTGTGCTTCTTATGGTATCTTGCAAAAAATCCAGTAAGCAATATCTTTGCTTAGGGCAATGTGGCAACTCTTTCATTTGTTATGTTTTTTTTCGATATGTAATTGTCTGTGATCTTCCTGTATGCATACAATCTTCTGTTATACATTTGCAGAACAATAATCCATTTCTTTCTTTATATGAACATTAATATACACCATTAAAGTAAGTATGAGTCATTAAAGATAAGTTGGTTGATTTGTAATGGCATTACATGTCAAGAGTTATGTATAAATGGAGGAAAAATAGAATTTCATATGTTTTCTGAGATCTTTTTTTCCTGCAGTTATGTAAATAAAAAATTAATAGTACTTGAGAGTTGAGAGTGTAAAATATTAGTTGATCTACAGAAACCATATCAACTTGTTTTTGGTACTGAAGGGTTGTACAATTCTCTTAAACCCAATCTGCATGTGATCTGTTCATACTCCAAAATGTTAGCTGTTGCACTTGTGTCCTGTTATAAAATATTTGGATATGTTGATTCTCTTGAACAATATAAGTTTTGCTGGTCCAGGCTGATGCTTCTCACCCAGGTTGTCTTGTTGGACACCATCATGTCTAGCAAGATTAATAGGCTGAACATTGTATCATTGTAAAAATTTATAACATTTTCGACATGATGCCCTAATTCTTGCGAAATAATTTGAAAGGTTCCACCATCCATGCCTTTTATTCAATTTCTGGCGTTCATCTATTCATAACTGTTTGTTTTTCACTTCAACACAGCCTCCTGTATGGTAGGGATCTTTGCGCATCAGTATGGGTGAATCTGGCCCATATCATGCTGTATAGAACATATCAACCGTGTACTAAACCCGTACAGCTCGCTACACATACGTTTTTTAATAAATTTTTGGCATTTGTATTGAGGTGTGCTGCTCCCATATTGTGGATTATAGCTCCAGGCAAGCCATGGATTGCAACTAAGTATATTACCAATATCTATGCAATTGCCTAATGTGGATATTGGTGTACCGGATGATCATCACATGTAAGGTTATATACAAGGAGAATACATATTGCAAACATTCGTATAACAACATGAAGTATATCAATCCATATTATAAGTTTGTATGTCTATTAAAAATCCCAAAATCCAAGCTTTTTTCTTTTCTAAATGATCCACTCAATGTTTGAGTGAAATTAATAGAACTAGTGTTTATACATCTGACTTTGATTTTCCCCGTCTCACTTTGTAGTTTCAGATGATAATTCTGTTGATGAATCTATATGCGCCTTCTAGACAACTACCTCCTTTCCAAGGAAATATTTTATCAGACCTTTTGATTTAAACTTTAGTTTCCAAGAATTCTTTAAGAATTCAAGATGATTCTAGTGACAACAAAATTGTCCACATAAATGCCACGGTGAGCGGTATTCTTTCTATCTGCTTCTCAGAGTGTAGTCAGTTTGTCACCCAGCTAATATTTTTAGCCTGTACTACCTTTAACATAAGCTTGACAAGAATGTCTTTGCACATAAGTAGCCGATTTAATTTACAGAATTATCCTTTCTATACTACTGCCTTGAAATTTGGTGGAGTAATTGAATAAATGCCATCATATGATGGCTATCAGGTGGAAATGCATTTTTTTACATATTTGATTAAAAGATATGACACATTAATAGTTAAAGCTAAGATAACACATAAATCTAGTATTGCCTAGCTATCAATGCATATGCACAGAGAAATCCTTTGTTTTTAAGAGAAGTAATGATCTGTACTGTGTCATACATACTCGGGTTTTTGTTAGGAAATTGGTGGTTTCATGTGCTTCTTATATATAGTTAGGGTTGTCAATAGGAAGGGTTTGGATGTAGGAAGTCTAAGACATTTTAATAAGCTTTACTTGAATTTAGTCCCGAAATAGTGTGTAAGTGGGCATTGTGCCATAAGATCTGTTCTTATGGATTCCAAAATCTTAAATTAGTGTAACATGTCTAAGATCTCTTCTTCAACAATGTTGTGCTCCTTTAGAATGATTTAGGATTCTCTCTTTCCGTGTTTTCAAAGCCAGAATCCATGTTTGAATGTCAAAAGCATGTTTAGTTCTTACTTTTATTATAGGATTTCTAAGATGCATTTTCCATCATCCTTGAATATTTTTCCATGCCAATTTGTGCTAGCACGTAGCAAGGGTTGGCATGGTATACTACTGACTCCACATACATAATATCTAACTGTTTAGCCCTTGTTGACATGTATGATTTTTAATTGATGACTGCATCTTCTTGCTTAAGTTGCAAGGTGCTCCTATCTATTATGACACATTCACTTAAGAAATGCTTTTGAATGCGAAGTACTTAGTAGTTGTACTTGTACCCATTGTTGCTCCATCTTAGTCACACATATCTGACCAATCCCTATTGATTAAATATTTTTACCTCAATTGTTGACTGTTGTATCATTGTTTCCGCATTGTTTCCCTGTTCCTACTTTGCTTCTGCAATAATCCTTTTCACCAATTGCTTATTATAAGTTATTGGAAGAAAGGAAGACACAATGTCTTCAACTAAAGGATGGAAGATACTTTGGACAAAAATCAACCACGAGATTAATAAAACTCCAGTTTTATTATGTCAATATGTAGTGTGCCTTGTTGTTTCATGTGAAGGGGTCAAAAACTTAGCTATCTTTGGTCAGTGGTTCTTTTCATCTATTTTGCTATGTTTCTTTGACATTATGTATGCCTCCAATTGTTAGTTTGTCAGTTTTTTTCTCATTGTTAGTTCTGTCACATTTTTAGATCTCAACATTACTCACTTTCCTTACCACCCCTTTCAATAGCTGCTTGTGTCATTGATGCCTAGGAATCCGAGTGACTGATCTACATCCTTTTTAGAGAGCTGAATATCTTCTAGGAAATCAAGAAGCATTTACTATTCAGAGCTCTGTCACATGACTCAAGTTAGAGTTTGAGTGATGCTTTTGGTAGCTTAGAAGTCAGGATGTCCTATAAGTGCATTTCACTGGACTTTGTGTGCTGATGCCACTCATTACCAGCATTTGACCTGTTGAAGGTGGTTGTTTGATCTTTTCCATTATTGGGTTCATAACTGGTATATGTTCATTTATATAACTAAATAGTGTTTGTTAGCTCTAAGTATTCAATACAGTGACAGAAATGATTCTTTGTAGTCAAATGATATGCAGGCATCTTATTTTTTCTATTTTCAGTCATCTGTTCCTAGCAATAAACAATATAAGTTTGCATACTGATTCCTCATTGTCCAGTGACAGGTTAGAGAATTTGAACGGAATGGTGTTAACCTGACTATGAGCAAGATAGAGGAAATGGAGAAATTAAAATCACAGATAGATGAACTAAGTTTGCGGTATGTCCAGAACCTAAATAGTGATAATAGTTTCATTCTCTTTGGTGAGCCAGAGCTAGCTGGGATGCCTCCCCAATTCATCAAGGTTAGCTTTCAGAATTCTATCATTTCACTGAATTCATTTTGCTATTCATTCCATATCTACTAGCTTCATGCTTCTTTTCCTGAATTTATTATCTTTATTTGCATCAATCATAATCAAATAGTTCTGCGAACTGTCTCTTTATACCTTGGTAATAGAATGTGTTTTGGGATTACATAAATGAAAAGATTAATTGATGAATTACATGGAAATAATTAAAAGAACACTTGTATGGCATAACGTGCTCATTTGTTGCTTCAAAGGTGTATGTTAATCAGTAATTTTGATTCTTTGAAGCGTATAAAATTGTATCCATTATTTTGAGCGCATATTTTTGATTGGTTTATGGCATTTGTGATAATTATTAGTCAGATTTTCAGAATCGTCCCGAACCGGACGGTTCGGGGCGTGCCAAACCGGACCGGCAGGAAATCAGGATGGTTCTGACTGGGAAAGTGGCAGACGCCGGCGCTGAGGGAGAAAGAGAGGGAAAGAGAGGAAGAGAGAGAGAGGAGAGGAAGAGAGAATAGACGCTGTCGGAGGCCGACGGTGGTCCGTTGTGACTGTCGGAGGGCCGTAGAAGCCCCGCAGCTTGACCATCACCCGATAGGGCTTTTATAAGTGAGAAAGAGAGAGAGAGGAGGGAGCGACGTATCTGAGGGAAGTGCAGTCGGTGGAGGGGCCGTCGGAGCTTGTCGTGTGGTCGCCAAGGCCATCAGGCGGTGGAAACTATAGGGGCAGAGCCACGGCCGCGGAACAATGGTTACCACTCCTGTTTCTTCATTATCTTTTTTTTAAAAAGGACGATGAATGGTGAAGCCGGCACTTGGTTTGCCAGCTTCACTTAAGTGAAGTCGACGAATCAATTTCCAGCTTCATGTTGTTTCGGATTTTTTTTAAAAAAAACTCCATAAAATAGGGACGATGTGTCGTCTCTGTTTTATGCTCGCGGTGCCGTGTGCATGGACTGCGCTGTTCGGCGGCCACAACGGCCAGTCGGAGGTCGTTCAGCGGCCTCTCTGATGGCTTTCCCTCTCTTCTTTTCTTTCTTCCTCCCTCCCTCTCTCTCTATTTTTCTCTCTTTCTCTCTTTTCCTCCCGATTTGTTCCTTGTCCTGTATCGGTTCGTGTTGGTCTGGTTTGGTACAGACCCATACCGATCCATACCGCTGGTTGGCCGGTACGGGTTCCGATACTGAGTCCATGAATCTTGATTATTATTAATATCAATGTATTGCATGAATAAGAACTTGGGGAGTTAAAAATGACCAGAAAAGTGTTGGATGCATTTATGCACATTGGGTATGTATCAATTTGTTATTTCATGTATGTTTGTTTACATGGTTTGTAGCCCCGTAGGCTTATGAATGGATAAAATTTTAGACAATATAGGGGTGAGTTTAAGGGTGGCAATGGGTTGGGTTGGCCAATATCCCTACCCGCCCTGCGAGGAAAAAATTTCATACCCATATCCATCCCGTACTCATCTTGGGTCGGGCTACAAGGATGGATCTGATCGGATATACTCGAAATCCTCTTCCTCTTCTGATCAAAAATCCCGAGTCCCTTCGATCTCCGATCAAGCGAAAAGCAAAAAAAAAAAATGATCAATCTATTTTGGAGAAAGACTTACCTTAATCGGATGGGAGGTCGGGGGCTTGAAGCGGCCGAATTGGGAAGCTTAGACGAAACCCATACCTGCTTCGACAAAAATTTTCCAACTCACCATGGCACCGCCACTGACCGGTTGAAACCCCTCTGATCTTCTAGGATTCTCTCCTTCCCCATAGATCTCCAAAAAAGAGAATGAAATGAAAAAGAAGGAAGCTAAAAGCAAAAAAAAAGGAAAAATGTGGGAAGAAGGCTTACCTGCAGTGCTGTTGGGGTGTCACAGGCATCGATGGTGACGGGTTCGAGCTTGATGACCTTGATCTACGAGATGCATTTTGGCCTTGCTGCCCTCTGCTGGTCCCGTATCGTCCTGGGCATCTCCCTCTGTGTGGACCTTTGTTGCATTGGTGGCGGAGCCGCGGCTACGACGGAGGAGGAGAATGATGAGGATGGAGAGATCCTCCAGTTCCAAATCCAGCTTTGGCTGTTCTGGAAGTGGAGTGGGTCGAAGCAATTTTATCTTAAGGACCACCCATGGCACCGGATGGTGGAGTTCTCGTGGGACTTGACACGGACACGGTTTCCTATAGGTGGTGGCCTGGAGCCGTTTGTGGATACTTTGTCGCCGTGGCCATGGACAGCGAGATGCTTCTTATCGTTGGCATACTCGTTGACGAGGCATGGAGAAGGACCAAAGCCGCAAGGGGAAAGAGCTAGTGGAACTTGATCCTGATCTCAAGAAGGGAGCGTGTAGCCTTGGGAAGGAGGGCACGATTCGACGGCAGTGGGTGGGAAGGGAGGAGGAGGAGGAAGAGTTTGCTGAAGACGAGTTCGTCCTCGCCCTTGTCATTAGCGTCATCAGGGAGCAGCTTGACGGTGATGGAGTGGATGAGCCCGAAGGAGATGGAGCTGCAGAGAGCCGATAGATGGCTAGGGTTTTGTGTTTGGCTTTATATACAAAAGATAACCGGATCGCGTTCGGGGCGGGGTGTACTATTACCCGTACCCAATCCGAACCTATTTTGGATTTATATTAGAGGGATGGAAAGAACCCTAAAAATTAGGGATCGGTCTTTGAATGAAGAGGAGCCGTAGGTTAGGAGCCATTGATTACAAGATAAAGACGGAGGATCTGACATTTATAGGTAATCTTCTATATCTGTTGGATATTTTTATTTCCAATGAAAACATCTGGCAGAAATTTGCTTCCTAATTCCAAAAAGGGATTATAACATGCATAAAGCACGATATAAGTGTTTCCATTTTTCTGATCAACTTTGAGATCTTCTGAATTGCATTTCCTAGTCTTATCTGGTTTGGACATGCTGAATGCAGTTTTGGGATGTGTGCAGTGGGTGTAGGAGGTGCCTCCTGCTACTAAGGTATTTATGAGGTGTTCTTGGGGGATCTCTATGCTATGATACCTGATATGGGACCAAAGAAAACTCGCCATGAAAAGCTCAGTATTGGCTTATTTTGATAAGCCTTATGTTAGAAAGTAAGTAGGTCAATAAACCAGATGCTGTCTGAATATTTGGGTGGCAGGGTCTTTGCCACCTCATACTGCTATCGTTAATGCTCTCCTCTGGGTCAACGGGGACTTTGCATTTGTGTGAAGAGTCTAAATACTCGGATGGAAAAGGTCTTACCACCCAAATAACAAAATGAAAATGTTCCTTCTTAACTTAAGTGCTCAAACACGTAAATGATGTGTTGTTTTAAGATCTCATGCATCAGAATTGAGTATGACATAATTTGAAACTTATTTAGTCTATTAGACTGTCAAAAGTCGAGGGGTCTACAGCATGTTGATGTTTCATGTTTCTGCTAGTAAAAGGATTCTTTCTGCTCTTTATATGGATCATTGTGTGCTTTGATGAGCACATTAAATCTCTCTAGTTAAACCTTGTAATTAGAGTTCATGATTCTCTGCCATTGCCTTTTTTGTTAATTTTTATTTGTATTAATAGGCATGAGAGAAACTATAATTGACTTAATGGGTGCTTAAGACATTTTCTGTTTGGAGGAAAAGGTAGGGAGGCCCTCCTAGTGGAATTACTGAGGTTCAAATACTTGAGAAACAACCTCCCAAGCAACAGATTGAAGTACTGTGCTCTATCGATCTGTTTCCATCATACCGTAGCATAGCTGTAAGGTATTATTATTGGTATGTCCCTAATACTGTATTACACCAAGTCTATTGCATTGGTACTGCATCTCATTTATACCGTGTTGGCACCAATAGTGCAAACCGTACCCTATTAGACCATACCATACTAGGATAGCAGTATATTTGAGACTTTAAACCTTTCTGCCAAGTCCCAAGTTTTAAACCTAGAACCTCATCTGTTAGAAGGAGGGGTGAAACTAGTGAGCTATTGCTAGTTCATGTTAAAGGCCTGATGGTGATTGCATGGGAGCGTGGCTTGTCCTCGACCAGCCATATTTTAACTGTTCGTGTTCCATAATTTGATATTTTTGTATCATAATTCATTATTTCTGAAGTACAAATTAATTTCTAGAATTGCAGGTGATAAGGAAATATGGTGCTAAATATATCTTATAATTATATATCTTCTGTTTTGGAATCTTCTGCTAATTGTTGCAAATGAGCATATTTATTCTCATAGTGTCACCTTGGTCTTCTTTTATTTCATCTTCATTTTCATTGTATACATGTATGTTATATTGTTTATATTGTTTTCTTTTTTTATATTTTCTATTCTTTGTGTTACCTAGAGTTTGGAGAAAACTGAAAGTGCAAAACTGAAGATTTTCTTGAAAAGTTATCATGTTACTCCAATACTTGAGCACTGTATGGTAAGACATTTTCTTTTTCCCCTGTGAGTTGAGTTTAAAGTTCAAGTGCTGTTCCTTTTGGCATCTTTCATTTCTCCATTTTATATTTGCAATATTTGACTTGAAGCATTACTTGACTACATAATTATATGTCATTGAATTGGCCTTATTATGGTCCAGAAAGTAACTGCATTATGATTTATTGTTGTTCTGTTTATTTGTTGCAGTCCAGAGAGGACACCTTGACTCTCTTTCTGATAGTATACTGCCTTGACTTTATCCCATGGTCTGAACTTTCCACACAAACTTAACACCCCAAACTGAAACATAATTGCTAGAATCCATCCAAAATAGAGGCCATTTCTGGTGTTTTCATGCAAACTTGCTTTTGGACCCAACTTAAGTTATGTTTGAACTCCGTATGCTAATTTTTTGCCCTTGCTTTGATTCTATAAATTTTGTGAATAACCTTCTCTATGTTAAAACGGGACTTTTATGAATTTGGGAAGATTCAAAATCATTGCAATGTTTGATTACGGAGAGATTTAGAGGAAAGTAACACTTTTGGGTAAAGTTCGTTTGTGATAGAACTCAGACCTCATAAGCATGCAAATATTTTATGTTAGATTTCTCTGTTTGTTTGATTTTTAATTTGAGTAATCAATGTTTTGATGATTCAATGTGAAATTGGCTGAATTATTTATCCCCCTTCCCCCAAAAAATAATAATCGAATTTTTATTTTTTATTGCTTTTTAATTGAAACTGCTTAAATGAGATTTGAAACTATTAAAATCGTTGAAACTGAAGTTCATTTGCTACAGCTGAAATCGAAACTGAAAGCAAGTTTTCCAACCTTGGATTGTAGAGTGGTAGTCTGGTCTAGTGTTATATAAGACCTGGCCCAGCTGTTTTTACATGAACTTTTAGAAGTTTATATGTGTGCATGTTCTCTACAACAACCCAGGATCTTATCCAAAAAGGCTAGCCGGAATGTATTATGTAGGTTCCTTGGTCCTGTATAAGTATCCAAGATCTTTCCAACGAATAATTGATGTGGGGCTAAATATACGTCTGCACGGATCTTCACATACTCCCTCTGTTTAAGTCCTGGCATTCTCATCAGGCTAAGGATCCAAATTCATGTATCCATTTATAAATACTATAATCGGCCCATGGTTAGCATCAATGAACCCATGCTGCGGTATCCCCTAGTCCATATAGATTATGAGCTGGATTGGCTCTAATACTATTTGTAACAACTCAGGACCTCGTTCAAAAAGGCTATTCGGAATGTATCATATGGGTTCTTTGGTCCTGTATAAGTATCCAAGATCTTTCCAGCAAATAACCGATGTAGGATTAAATACACATCCGCACGGATCCTCGCACTCTCTATAGTTGTCAGGTAGTAATCTGGTTGAGGCAATTCATTTAGAAGGTAATGGAGAAATTTACAAGATAGTTTGATTGGTCTTGTGAAGCTGGCCCACTAAAATTTGTTGGAAGGCTAGCTCAACCTTTGCAGTTTGTAGGATTCATCTGTTGGTTTATATTGGCTCCATGCACTAGTGCCAAGTACCTTGTAAGTCTCAAGTGTCGGACATGGCAGCCTCCTAAAATCTAGGCACGGACACACAAAACACATGCACTTATGTATAAATATGCAAGCACACATATTTAGGTGCAAAAGAATATACATATACATACATTACACACACACACACACACACACATATATACATACAAATGCACATGTATATGTGTGTGCAGATGGAATTTTATAAATATATTAAGGGAATCTCCATGAGCTTGCTAGCTGCTTAATTTTTTTGTTAAGTTTATTTAAGATGTTTTAAGAAATTTAAATTTTTAAATAACTATGATATATTTATAATATAATAACATTTTATTTAAATGGTTCATATAACTATGATAATTTTATATTAAAAATATAACGATACTTTGCTTGAAGTTTTTCTAACTTTATATTAAAACTTAAATATAATGACACTTTGCTTGAAGTTTTCTGAAGTTTACATTAAAACTTAAGAACACTTCATTTAAAGTTCTAGAAAATATAAAAGCACTTGACTGAAAGTATCAGACCGTCTTCCCTTGAATGGCGCTTCGAAACAAATTTTTGGCAATCAAAATTCAATTTGATTCAGAAGAACAAAATTTTCCTTCATGAATTCTTGTTAGTAAACGAATGTAGACTGGGATCCGACAGAGACCTAAATATTTTGGGCTAGGTTTGGATCATATATGACCTCGACCCGATCTAAATGGCTCGCTGAGTCCAAATATTTTTCATGGACCCGACCTGATCCGATCATCAATTGGATTGGGTCCAAGTCCAATATCAAGGCTCATATATAAAATTCGTCGGGTGGAGGTTATGCATGCCTCGACCTAACCTGACCTATTTATAGCCCTAGGCATGCTGGACATCTCTTTGATGATTGCTCTACCTCTAAGACCTCCTCTGACTCCACTAGCTCTAACTCCCATCTATTAATGATTTGCCTTGAGATGCTCAACGTCATTCGATAGCTTAGATCTGCTCAAATTCGATGCTTGCGGCGACTATGAGGTCCTCCACCACTTCTCCAGCCACCATCATCTCAAGTAAACCACTAGTAAGGTGCGGGCCCTTGTTTCTCCATCCCCCTTTCTTTAGATTTATGGGCAAACTCCTGAATCGGTGAACCTGGCACCTAACAGAAATTGGCATGTGTGTGGTACTATATCTTATCGACTTGGTAGTTGACCAATATGGGTCATGGTACCGATTTTGCCAACCTTGCATTGCATATTAGTTTTCTTTTGCGCAATCTGTTGGATGTAGGATATTAGCAAGGAACTCATATTCTTTAGGTGCTCAATAGACAGGCCTCATGCAATGGTAAGGTTGCTCCATCATGACTTGGCTGTCATAGGTTCAAAACACACAAACAAACTCTCCATATGCAGGGTAAGGCTGCATACATCTCTCCCAAAATCTTGTAGTGACAGGAGCCTCGAAACCCCCCTTTTTAGGTGCCCAAGGAGAAGTAGCAAGTGATGACCTTCTACTTTTGTACTTGGAGTAATGATGCTAGGCTTTCGTAACCATTCAGTGATTACATAATGATCTAATTTTATTAGGTCTACCAACCTGAGGTTTGTCTTATTCACTTTCCACATTGAATCTTTTGAAATATAGGAGATTTTTTTTTAGGATTGCTCTCTGGTTGTGTGATGTTTAATTGTGCTAATAAGTTTGGCTTTAGTATTCATGGTAAATCCCTCCTCTCATGCCTGAACTTGTTTTTCTCAGGAATTTGGCACCAGTTCAAAAAGGATGGATGTTAAGTTGAAGGATGGTCCTTAAATGATATCAGGCTCTGACTGATCGCACTTGACTTTCAAAAATCACTTCTACTTAATGGGAGAAATCTTGTTGCTTAATGTTAAAATACCTAAATGGGGTTCAAAAGTCATCTTGTCCAGTATTACAAATGCACTGTCTTATCCAGAACTAGTCACTTGCAATCAGATGGCAATGAACTCACACCTGATTATCATGCTAGGAGCTATCCATACCAGGCACTTGTTCAGCTTAGCATCTAGCTGTCTACAGTTGATTTTTGTGAGTGATTTCAATTCATGATCAGCACAGGGTAGATTGGAATCTTAGTTTCAGTGGTTTAGTTGCAGAGTGATTACAATTTTTCAAGTGCTAGACACGTTAGCAGAATGGTTCCAGGGGAAACTATTCAAACATGAGCATTATAAAGGGAAATATTTTGCACCTCTGTGGGGCAGAATGTAATATCTGCTTAGCAAATGCTGGAGTTGGATGGAAAGTGCATCATCTGTGCATGTATCTACTGTCTAGTGAAGGTTCCTTTGTTTTATGCATAAGAGATTCTCTGTGGAGCACCAATGGAAGATTGCTTAGCTGAAGGAAGATGGATAAAAATATGCTTCCAACTAATGTTTTTGATGAACAAATGTGATAAGGATCAAGGTTGTGGAAGATCTCACTACATTGTTTCTTGAAATCTCTCATTATAGGTCTGCTGTTTGTCATCAATTAATTCTGATGATTGAGTTAGATCTTGAAGGGGTGGAATAGATAGTGTGATAGTGTTATGGCCCTAGGATGAAAGCCTTTTTTTTCTTCTCTTACTTTCTGGAGTCAAACATTTTGGATTTGCATTATGGATGATGTATCCAATGTTTAGTCAGGGGTTCATGTGAATTTGATCCGAGAGACTCTCTGTAAAAACCAGGTATTTATTTTATTGAAGTTTTGTTGAACCTATGCCTAAACAGCAGTGGCAACTCGATGTTCTTATTCCTTGCTTTTAGGCTTGTTATGGTTGTTAATTAGATCATCAGCTGGCATTTGATTGTTCTCAGTTGACTCTTGTTGATGGCTTTCTGCTAGCCCACCCGAGCAAAAAACTGAGTTTAATATGTAATTTGGGATTTTTAAGAGTCCTATGACCATCATTTTTTGTAATTCTTGTTAGACATGAGAGGAAAATTGGGCTTGCATTTGTTTGGTGTTCTCAGGTACATAATTGTTTTTGAATGGTAAAATCACCTGTTTTTGTTAAAAGGAAATCTTTGGATTATTTTTGTTACCTTTCTTGTGGTTGGAAAGGCCTTGACTAGAGTGTGATCAAGTGTTCAAAATTTTGGTCTTATCAGAATCTTTTGTTCGATAGGAAAAGTCCAGTTATTACTTGCAAAATTGCAGGCAGTGCTCTGGTGCTTTGTTTAAGTAAAATGTTTCAGTGTAAATCTCTGAGTAGTCCTCACCTGTCAGGTAATTTGCCAACTGTCCAACCTGACCATGATTTTCTAAAATTTCAGTTGAAGGTTCAGATTTAGGATACCATGGTTTTTGCCTTTGTTAGAAACTTATACTCTTATTGTTTTTTAAACTGTTTAGCATCGATTACCGTTTTATTTAGAATATGCAATAAATTTACTATTTACCATTTGTTGTTCCTATTGCTTTACCTTTATTTCTTGCAGATAGGATCTACCAGAAAGCTGGTTGCTGTGGCTTATGGCCAGCGATGTGGAAAAGAAAACCTTGATGTTTTAGAAAATTTGGTAATGCTTTGGTAGTTCAGGAAATCTTTTATGTTACTTTTCTAATATATTTAGAGTAATAAATAGTACATAAACTCTATATTTATATGGCTTATAATGTATTCATTATAGCCTCGGTAAGGTTCTCTCTCTTGAGTAACTTCCATAAATTATGGTTGTATGAGTGCTTGAATTTTATTTAGATGAATGGACAGGTCACCAACTATCATGTAGTCAATACAAAACATGAATGTCAAGAATCCATAGTACTTATTTGAACATGCCATTCATGTCAAGAATCTATAATACTTATTTGAACATGCCATTTGCTTCTATTTCTATAGTTTTGGAGTATTCTAGCCTTTCTCCTCTATAATTGAAGCCATGCAGGATATGGTTTGCTTCCACAACATAATATTGTTCCTCATTGTCAATATGACAAGATACCAATGCTTACAAAAAGGATTTTTTATAATCACTTGATTGTGGTCTTGGAGGTGTGATGAACGATTTTTACAGGAAGTTAGCCTAACTATAGGAACCCAGAGCATCGATGAACAAAGGAAGTCAAACCATACTGGTGTTGCTAAAATATTTCCAGGTTTCCACTAAAGCTAGCAAGGGTGGGATTGCATCATGTCTTTTGTGCGACTCAGTAAGCTATCTTGCTGGTGAATATTTCACTGAGAATTTCATGTTACAAGGTGTCCCTCCTTCTGTGTGGTTCAATAAATACTTGCTGTTAATGTTCGCATGTGTTAAGTGCTCCGTATTTTGCCATCCATAGGTCTTGGTTGATTTTTTGTATGACCTATTGCTCATAATCTCAGTGTCTATAACTTTGTTTGTTTTGTCTTCAAAGTTGTTTCTTGTAAGTCTCAAAGTTATTTGACAACCAGAAAACACTCGAAAAAGCACTCATCCATTCTGCTCTAGTTCCACTGCATAAAGCTCTGTCTCTCACCATTTTTATCTCCTTGCCTGTGTAGTTATTGTTTTTTGTCCTTGTATTTGAAAAATTAAGTGGAATATTGGTAAAATTGCTGTCAATTTCTTGAATCAACAATAACAAAAAAAAAATGATGAAGATAATAGAATTAGGGATATTGACATGACTTTGAGAATATGAATGCTATCTTTCTAGATGTTCATGGGGATCAGTCTTATGCAGGTTGCCTTCCAGTTTCTGAATAATATATGTATAATGATATTTCAAAAGAGTAACAGTAATTCTCTTTGTTACCTAGTGAAATATTTAATAGTGTGATTGACATTACATTGTTTATCTTTTGATCAGGTCCAACTGCGCCATAAATTTGCTCGGTTACTTGGTTATTCTAACTATGCAGATTTTGCTGTTGAAACTAAAATGGCAAGGACATCATTGAAGGTTTTTTTTTGCTCCATACCAACATATCTCTGGTGATTTGATTGCTTTCTTCGATCGACATCTGATTTTAAGTTAAAATCAGTGATATTAGCATATGTTCATTTTTAGATTTTTTTCTAAAAGATTTTGTGGTCATGATTATATGCATTTTGTGGAGTTGGAATTGCTTATAAATTTAACTAACTAGTGGAATAATGATTCAGATGATACTATTATAGTATATTAATATTATATTATAATATACTGTATCATTATAGTATTATATAATTTTCAAATGTTACAATTTAAAATTGTTGTATACATGTTATCTTGTCAATATGATATATAATTGGATTATTATAATGTACTTATTACTACATTATGTTAAATTGTTAATATAATATATAATAAATTGCATATACTCATGGTATTCTATACTGGCCCAAACCCGTCGGTACACCTTGTGCCAGGGTTCTCAGAACCGTTCTGAATCGGACGATTCAGGGTGTGCCGAACTAGACCGGTGGGGAATCGGGATGGTTCCGATGGAGAAAACGGCACACGCCATTGCCGGGGAAGAAAGAGAGGAAAATAGAGGCAGAGAGAGAGGAGGACGCCGTCGGAAGCCGGCGGTGGCCCTCTACGGCCGTCGGAGGGTGGCGGAAGCCGTCGCTGCTCGATTCGCCTGATGGGGTTACTGCAATGAGCGAGAAAGAGAGAGAGAGGGGGGAGACCACCAAAAATGGGAGGACGGGATGGTGGAGAGGCTGTCGGAGGACTCTGGGTGGCCGCTGTAGCCATCGAGTGGCAGAAGCCGCACGGGGGTCATCGCGATCATGGAACAGGGGCTGTCGCCCTTGTTCATGCGTTGCCCTTTTTTAACAATGAAGCCGGCAAACCATTTGACGGCTTCATTGTTTAAAAGATTTTTTAAAAAAAATTAAAATTAGTGAAGCCGGCAATCTGATTGCGGGCTTCCAGTTTTGAATTTTTTTTAAAAAAACCTATTAAATAGTGAAGCTGGCAAATCATTTGCCGGCTTCACTTAAGTTTTTGTTTTTTAAGAAAACTCGTGAAATTGGGACGTTGCCTCTATTTCACATCCACAGTGCCACGCGCGTGGACTAAGCCGTCCGGCGGCCAGTTAAAGGCTATCCGACGGGCCCTCCGACTCCTTTCCCTCCCTCATTTTCTTTCTTCCTCCCTCTCTCTCTATTTCTCTCTCTTTCTCTCTTTTCCTCCTCCCGGTTTCCTTCCTTGATTTGGTTCGCATCGGTCTGATCCGGTACGGAACCGTATCGGACTGTGCCGTCGGCCGGCCGGAATGGCCACTGCTACTGGTATCAAAAATCATGGTTTGGCCACTGGTACCGATAGCAAAAATCTTGCCCTATACCGTACCATACTAGCGGAAAATCGGTGCAGTTTAGGCCGGTTTTTCGAAAAATGGCCTAAACCGGACAGTATGATATGGTTCGGCTTCTTTTCTTTCTTTTTTTTTGTTGGCCGTTGGATAGGATTTTTTTTGAATTTTTTATTATCAGTATGGTACGGTATGGTACCGTACTGATCAGAAATCGGTACGGGCCTGGGTACTAGTTCCTGAAACTTTGCATATACTATTACAGTATGTGTTAAATATAAAGCGTAATAGTAAAATACGACCGTTGTAAACAAAAATATGTTTTGAGAACAGTGTGTCATAATAATGTTATTGATAATATAGAACTTTTTGGATTGATAACAATGACAACATGATGGTATAACATAATATGTCAATAATTTAATATTTATGTCGTACGAATGTTTATATTATAAAATAATAGTTTCAGTGTAATGCTTTTTAGAATATCATAGAATAATATTATAGAAATGTTGATAATGTTATTATATTATTTGTGTAATTTTATTTATTTATTATTATATAATATTGGAGTGCTTTATTGAACATATAATTTAATAATATTGTCATATTATATATTGAATTGTCATTATTATTATTGTTATTATGTTACCATACTACATCTGAAATTGTATAAAACTATTATAGTTGCTAATTATATAATTACAATAGAATGATACTAGTATACTATAATTATTATATTATATATATTACAAATATATGATAATATAATCTGATATAATATCATAATATTATTGTAGCATATTGCTCATTTAATGGTTTAACATTATACTAATTTCGGACAGGGTGCATAAAGAGGATGAGGGGGTGCCATCGTAACAAGCAAATGCCATTCAGTCCTAACTTCTAAGTTAAGTTCATAGCCAATGGCTACAAGTGCGCTCATGACCAGATTGAGCTGCGTTTGCAGCAAAAGGGCCAAAAGTTGCAAGTCAGTTGCTGACTTGCAGGTAACCAAATGCCTGCTAGTTTCTTGAAGCAAATTGACTTGCAGCTTATCTAGTTGCACACCACTGTACATCCCCCAAATGAGTGCTCTGACTGTCAACCGTGGAACCATATCTTGTTTACAGTGAGTTACTAAAGAAGACCAATGAAACTGAACTCAAGTGGAAGGGAGCATTCAGTTGTCATCAATAGGCTACTTTTTTTTCTCTTTGAAGATAATTTGCTTGAGAAATCATTCTGCATAGTATCACATTTGAATATGTTCTTATCGTCAGCTTTGCTAGAGGAAGAATAGCTTGATTTGCATTTTGTTGTGTTGAATGAATTCATTAAGGCATGACTATCTCATGCTTAGTTTTTGGCTTGCCATGAGGACAATTTTTCAACTGAAACAATTGGAAGCATTAGTTTGCAATGTTCTTTTGCTATAGTGGCATGAGCCATGACTGGGAGTGATTGGTTTTGAACTATGGCAGGTAAGTGGACCCCTGGATTTGAGGTGGAATATATTTAGCCAACATCCTATTTGAGTAATTTTTTTTGGGTTAAGTTCCTTTTATTTGAAATAAAGTCTGAAGTCCTTGTTCTTTGCTTAAGATTTTCTGCTTTAGGTCATTAGAAGGCCCAACCAGGAGTGGGTTAAGTTGGAGCAAAAATATATAAACATATAAGACTGGTTTAACTATTGTTTGTTATGTCCTTGTCCATGGACAGCCAGTTGAAAATGCTACCTGTCTGCCTTTTCCCCCTCCTTTTTATTTCTTTTGTTGATACATCAATTAGTTTTTTATTGTTTAATGCAAAGCGGTTTGTGTTACATTCTAAATTTACAAGATATACATGCTGCATCTTTCTCTATGTTTTTGAGACTTTGCCAGCCATTAAAGGGTTTTCTTTAGATGAGCAAATTCTATTGAAACACTGAACACCCATCTACATGTTAGTGTAGTAGCATTCCAAACTTGTCGTGCAGTATTGACCACCAACCTGCTAAGTTCCACAATTTGCCACTGCATGATGTGACATTGATTTTTTTTCCCTCATTTTTTTTAGTTAAAAGTGACTTTTAGTGCTGCATATATAGGTTGTTGCCATTTTTATGAATTGTTATTTGGATGCGTGCATTCAATGTGAAATAAATTCAATGTTGATTCTTAAAGTGATAGCTTGTAGATTTTCTGCTTGGAAATATATTTAGGATGTTAATTATGCATGCACTCACGAACATGTCATAAAGCTGATATCACACTATATTGTTTGACACTTGTACTGATTTTATTGCTGAAACTCTGATATTGAGAATTTGGTCACCAACGAATAAAAATTTAATAGAATTTTCTTAAAAATGTTCAGGTTTTTGAGTTTTTAGAGCATGTTTCCATCAAAGTGAGCAACCTGGCAACTAGAGAGCTTAATGTACTTAGGGATCTAAAGGTTGGCATTGACTGTTCTATAGTGCTGCTGCTTTCTTTTTATTCATTGAATTATAACCAGTCAATCTTTTTGTGGCGCAGAGAGAGGAGGAAGGGGATTCTCCCTTTGGAATGGAAGATCTGCTATATTACATGAGGAGGGTGGAAGAAGAACAGCTTGATCTAGACCTTGGAGAAGTTAAACAATATTTTCCTGTCAACTTAGTTCTGACTGGCATTTTCAAAATATTTCAAGATCTATTTGGTATTATCAGATTCTTAAAGCAATTTCTGAACTCAAATCATTCTTGCAGGATGAAATTGGTTGATTGTGCTTTTAAAAATATACAAAATAAATTTATTGACATTTTTGTTCATTATGAGACTATCTTTTGTAGGTCTAAGATTTGAGGAAATTAAAGATGTGGATGTCTGGCATGAAACTGTCTGCCTGTATTCTGTTCTTGATTATAGTTCCAATGAGCTTTTGGGTTACGTTTATCTTGATATTTTTTCCAGGTTCATTCTCTTTCTCCTGCTTGAATCTCTGCTTATTGTTTCAATCTGCACAATTAATCAATTAGGAGCTAAAAATTGCTATTCTTTGCTTCTTAGAGAAGGAAAATTTGCCCATACTTGTGTTCTGCCACTTCAAAATGGCTGCTTGTCTTCTAATGGCACACATCAGGTAAATGGCCTTTGACATAGAACAATCATTTAAAACGCAGTGTCTATGCAAGTATTTATTTATGTCAATCTTTAGTTATCTTTTCAATTTCATGGAACTGAGCCTTTTGGTTGATTTACTCATGTATGATCTATTTGCAAAAAAGTATGATGGTGTTATGCGATTAGTGTATTTCCTCTGTTTTTTAGGGTTTGTTTCATTATGCAAGTATTGGAAGTTGTTTTGTTGGTTTGAGATTTCATTTTCTTGTTCTTCTTTGAAGTATAAGAGTTCAATAGAGTTTAGTTTTGATTGAAAGAATAATATGATGGAAACTTTCTCCTGTGCAGTGCCTTTGCATTTCATAGCTTCATTTTATTTCTAATTTGATCAAGGACAACTATTTCTTGTGCACTGAAGATTGAACACTGTAACTTGATAAAGGTCTTTAAGACAGTCTTGATTTGTCATTGTGAAAGAAAATGCATGTAGATGCTAAGTTGGCTATTGCAATATGTTGTATCTTTAAAGATCTTGTGCTTCATTTTTCATGCATGTTTTTGTTCTTTTTAATTCAGAAATTTAATTTTTTAGACTATTTTGTCCAACAAGGTTTTGAGCAAGGATTGAGGAGCCACCCTGAACCGCCCAATTTGGGGCATATCGAACTGTACCGGCAGTAGATCGGAACAGTTCTAGTGTTTGAAACGAGAAATTGGCGAGGATGAGAGGGAGAAGGAAAGAGTGGAAGGAGGGGGGGTGGAGGCTATCGGAGGGCCACGGAGGCCTTTGGGAGGACCAGAGGAAGTGCTCCCACCCTCCTTTGGATCGAAACAAGGGGCGACTCATAGGGTTGTTGACTTCAGTGTGAGTTGGCAAGTAAAAAAGAAATTTGGGGGAGTCATCCATGTTTTCGATTCGAAGGAGGGTGGAACCCCTCCTCCAGTCCTCCAGACACCTCTATGGCCCTTCAGCAGCCTCCCTAGCCTCCCCCTCCCCCCCTCTCTTCCTATCTCTCATTCTTCCTCTCCCCCACCCTCTCTGCTGTGTTTGTTCAGGCCTAGCATGGATGGCATGGGGGCATACCGAACCTCGCCGCTAGCCAAGTGGTTTGGGCGCCAGTATATGATCATAGCCAACCTTGGTTTCGAGTACCGTTGGAATGGGATAGTACAAACTATACAATGCTGTTCCAGTAGGTTTTTGGCACTGATACAGTGTGTTAGTTTGGGATGTAGTCTCATACAGTATGCCGGTTCCCAGTACCATATTGTTCTAACAAAAAAGCGGTAAAAGGTCCATTACCAGTATTTGAAACCTTGCTGTCCAATAACGAATTCTGTTGTCATATTGAATCACATTTAATTTCTTTAGTTTGCTTTTTTCTGCATAGATCCCAATTGCGCTATTGATATCTCAATATCCAACACAAATAGATGGGAAACCAGTGCTACTGAGGTTCTCCGAAGTCGTTAGTCTTTGCCATGAGTTCAGCCATGTGGTATGTTGATCTTTAATGTTGCTATGCATTTATTTATATTTTCAATTTTATTTATATGCTTCATATATCTCTATAGATGTTGTAGTCTTTTTCAATGCTATTCTTAATTATTCCATGGTTTGCAATAATGTCTTTATCAGTTCAGTAATCATTTTTCTAGATAGTCAATGGATGCCATTTTTGAGCTTGATTGTCCATCTTAAATTAGTACCTGATGTTTATGTCATTTTCTTTGTTCCCAAATATGATGCTAGATATTATCAGGAAAATTTCATAAGTGGAAAATCTATTTTTTGGCTGGAATAATGACATTTCTTTGGACAAACAATTTTTGGAACCATGATGTAAAAGTGAACTATTTCAAATATAAAATCCTGATGGATTCATATCCCTTGGTCATATCGAGTTCCTTTTGGCTTTTTTTGTTTTAAATCCTTTCTTTCACATTACTTAGGGCTTTGTTAAATGAATTGTGATGCATTTATGAAATTGGCCTTCTAAATCTATAACTGCTCCCTCGACCATTTATTGAGTGGTCATTATTTGATCTTCTAAGTTCAGATAAGTGACCTGTGTTGGTTATACTAGTCTCTCCAACAATTTAAAGATTACTGCATGGAAGCAATAGTTGTATAGTGACTTAATAGCTCATTTAGATTCTAGATAGATGTACAAGCCATCCATATCCTTGTATAAATTACAGTGCTGAACTCCAAAAGAATTATGTAAAATTTAGTGCTCTCTGCATATGTACATTGATTATCTGTCATGTTTTGTAAACAAATATTGCTTGATGTGCTTCACCACTTGTAGTATAATTTAGTGATAGTCAAGTGATGGGTGAACCAAGGATAAATAAATTACGTCGGGCAAGGATTGCGCCTGAATTGCCTTGGTTATGGGCGTACTGAGTTGTGCTGGTAGTGGATCGGGATGGTTTCAGCAATCGAAATGAGAAACCAGCGAAGGAGGTGGAGAGGGAGATGGAAAGAGAAGAAGAGAGAGAGAGGGAGGGAGGGAAGGAGAGGGAGAGCAGAGAGGGCCTTTGGAGGCCACCGAGGCCGCTATGCCCGCTGGAAAGTCAGAGGAGGGGCTTCTCCCTCCTTGCGATTAGATCAGGGGCTTAAGAAGCCCCTGTTTTGTTTTTTATTTTGCCATTATCGGATGAAGTTGGAAACTTTCCTTCCATCCCCCCCTTTCTTTTTCCTTTCTCCTGTTCTCCCTTCGCCCTCTCTGCTGTGTTGGTTTGGGCTTGGTATGGAATGGTGCGGGGGCATACCGAACCATAGTTAGCCGACTAGTCCAAGCCCTAGGACCAGCATAGCGAACCTTGGACAAGATGGTGGTGCTTGTCTAGCATACTAATTGGCTTCTATGAACTAAATAGATACGAAATTTGCAAGTGATAAATATTGTCATAATGCTGCTCTCACAAAAAGCACAGATTTTCATCTTGTTGATAGATAATGTAGCTAGAGTGCAAGTGATCAAAACAAATAGAATCAGTATCAGATATCTGCTCATGTTGAGGAAAGATATGGCGACAAGGCTGCACCCAAACTGCGATTAGATTAGGCCTTGACTAGAGCAAAGCCATATGACGTTCAGGTTGGCTTTAAATCTAGACTGCACTTATGTTTGGGTTGGGTCTCTATCATTGATGTTATGATTCAATGTGACACCTAACACGGCGTCAAATAAATTATGGAAGCAAATGTGTGCACATGATGGTGGGTCTTGACTTGATGGTGAGATGGCTCCGTTGTGATTGCATGTCATGGATTTGAAACATGGAAACAATCTCTTTATGCATGAAAGTAAGGCTGCATACATACATCTGACCCTCCCTAGACACCACAGTGGCAAGATCCCCGTGCAGTGGGGCACCCTTTTTTTTCTAAATGTGTTCGCATGCATGTGCACACACAGACTAATTGAAAGCAAGTTATCATGCTTCTCAAGAAACACAAGATGCTAAATGTTCTAATCTTCATAACCATGGCCTTCTGTACAACAGTTATGTTCTATATCAGTGGTACTAATATGCTTATTTTGCTGAGAATTGATCATCTGGAATTTTGTCATAGCAAAAGGTTCGCAGTTAGAACTTCAAATTCTGTTGACCTTCCAAACTTGAGTATTGCATGAGCCCTGGATCAAGAATATGAATATTCAGATTTCATTGTATTACACTTTGTATAGTTAATTACATAATATGTGTCCAATAGTTGATTCTGCTTGCTGCTTTGTTTTTGATGTTTGACTTCCACAAATGGTGCATATGCTATGGCTATTTCCTAGGTCCATCATATTTGCAGTCGAGCAACTTTTTCAAGGTTTTCTGGACTAGGTGTCGAAGGTGACTTCGTTGAAATTCCTGGTCATGTTCTTGAGAATTGGTAACTTTTGTTGGTGCCAATATTCTTTATTTTGTTTCAATAAAATTTATGACTGCAGTTGGTGCTTGAAAAATAGATTTTTTGTGTAGGTGTTATGAGAGCATCTCTCTGAAAATGATGTCTGGTTTTCATCAGGTGACACACTTTACCCACTTATTTTATTGAAACCCCTATGATTTATTTGGCCTTCTATTTTTTTTGTTTTTCCCCTATTTAGTAATTGCAAAATATTTATGAATAACTTTGTATTTCCATAAATTTGCTACTGGCATATTTACTCTTCTAACTGTACAAAAGATGTGACATTCAAAATCCTCGTGGAGACCAGATTCAAGTCAAAGCGCATGTTCAAGTGTTTCTTGAACTCATGGAAATAGTAAATTTATAATCATGTCCACTTTTGTAGTTTTTAACCTGGATCGATAAGCCAATAAGGATTCATAAGTTGACCCAAAATAACTGGAACAAGGTTTTGTTTTTTAGTGTTGTGGTTGTTGATTTCACTTTTAACGTAGTAATGCATCTTTTCTTTTGAAATTCTGGAAAATTGCAAACAAAATGTACCAATTTTATTGAGTCCTGTAAATTCTAATACTCTTTTGTTCCAAATTTTCATAGGTCAATCTATCCTAATATTTTACCAAAGTTTTGCCTGAAAGTAGAATTTGTATCCTTTTGAGTTGATTTGATTTGGAGATTAAATTACTCTGCTTTCATGTGCACTTCTTATATTAATGTCTAATAAAATGTGCATTATGTTCTCATAGATTTTCTATTCTTTATGTGTTCCAAGATTTTCTATTAGAAGTAGAAAAGTTTGTCAAAATGATATAACTATAGACACAGGAATGCATATGGTGGATAAAGATGAAATGAAATCTATGGTTCTAGTTGTTTATGAAGAATAAGAGTGGTCATGCTTCAGATCCCTTATCCCCAGCTGAGTCATCTCCATGACTTTTCAAACTCTGCCTCGAGGATATCTCTTGGATGACTCAGCCTGCTCTGCTTCTTGTGTCTGATTTTCCTGATTTTCCCCTTTATCTTGTCTTTGCACATTCTTACATACTCCTAGCATTGGGTAAAAGGATCATGACTGGTGGCACTAATGTGAGCACCATGGGTGGAATATCTTACCTGGTGTTAATGAATATGCCTCTACATTTATCGGATTTTGTGATTCCACCTGCAGTAATATCCCAAATTCTCAATTATAAGTATCATCACTCCTCAAATATGTTAATTTGTTGTCTGAGAACATAGGAGTACAAGTCTCATCATCTGCTCTAGTACATTTATTGAACACCTTAACAATTTGGAATTGCAAACCTCCTTTTAGATGATTTACCACTTTCACTAATCCACATGCTTGCTCCCACTTGCAACCTTAGTCACTTAGACGGGGCATTGATACCATTGTAGTCATTATTAAAACAACTAAATCTTGCTGCTTGGTCATATTCTTCTAAGTGCTTGTGTCTTTGCCTTGCCTTTTTGCAACTGAATGCTCAAGACTTTCATATTTCTTATGTAGAATGTGTAGAACTTTACATAATGAAAATAATATACATAGCGAATAATTCTTATGACATTTTTGCAAATTAACTTTCTTTATCACAAAACAAAATGGAGGCTTAATAGAAATTTATGAAAAAGCTCGTTATTCAAGGGTTTAAACCAAGGTTTGCCATACCATGCCGAACCGGCCGGTACATCCCATCTCGTACCGGACCGGCGGAGAACCGGCATGATTCGGCCGGTAAAATCGGTACACCGGCGGTACCGAAGAATAAAGAATGGAAAGTGAGAAAGAGAGAGAGAGGGGAGGGAAGGGAGGGAGGTGGGAGCCGCCGGAGGCCGGCGGTGGCCGGCTGCGGCCGTCGGAGGGCTTCCGAGCCCCGTATCGCCCGATAGGGCTTTCAAAAGAGCAAAAAAAAGAGAGAAAGCGCTCGGAGGGGGGGCGGGGAACCTATCGGACAGACGGTGCCTCTGTTGCGAGGCTTTCGGTGGCCGACGAGCCGATGTCGACGGCCTGAGGGTGGTCGAGCGGGCAGAGCCCCTCCGCAGCTCCGCCCCCTTCTTCTTTTTCGAAACAGACGACGTCTGTTTCGATTTTTTTTTATATTTTAAACTTATAAAGTCGGCAACTGGGTTGCCGACTTAAGAATTTTTTTAAAAAAAACAAAAATCGTGAAGTCGGCAAACGAGTTGCCGACTTAAGAATTTTTTTAAAAAAAAATAAAAATCGTGAAGCCGGCAAATCGTTTGCCGACTTCACTTAAAACCATGTTTTTAAAAAAAAATTGCGAAACAGGGGCGATGCCCCTGTTTCACGCCTGCGGCGCCGCGCACGTGGACGGCGCCCTCCGACGGCCACGGCGGCCAGTCGGAGGCCGTCCGGCGGCCCCGCCGGCTCCTTCCCCTCCCTCTTTTTTTTTCTTCCTCTTTCTCTCTCTCTATTTCTCTCTTTTTTTCTTCCGATTCGGGTCGTCGGTTCGGTACGGTATGAAACCATACCGAACCGTACCGCCGGCCGGCCGAAACGGTCGGCGGTACCGGTTCAGCAAACCTTGGTTTAAACTTTAAATCTTGAAACTAACCTCCATTCCGGGTCAATATGGTTCCAGGACACTAACATCACGACTCTTGGGACAGTATGGCAGCCCGATACCATATCAGAATGCTTAGTTTTTTTTTTATTTTTTTAACTTTTATCTTGATTATTTTTATTGAATCTTTAATTATTTTAAGGTCCTTAAAGGCTTAAACATGGTTTTAGTCAATAGTAGGGTGTACGA
Organism: Elaeis guineensis; assembly: GCF_000442705.2. NCBI lineage: Eukaryota > Viridiplantae > Streptophyta > Magnoliopsida > Arecales > Arecaceae > Elaeis > Elaeis guineensis. Next base: position 15,829,011 of record NC_026002.2, read on the forward strand.
TTCCTGTATTGGTACCAATACCTTTTGCTTGATCAAAAAAATTTAAGAATTACCAGTAAATATAAGTAAATATTATATATGAGTTACCAATCTTATTATGTATGATAGATTCATGAGTTAAGTATAATAACATCCAAACCATGAGCTTTTTTAGTCAACCATGAGGCTTAATAGCAGAATAGGCCAAAACCATGTACTTTGCGGTAATTTAAGTCTGATATGTTGCCACAAAGAATGAGTGCATAGCTATGTCCTTCAGGATGGTTTAGCCCAAATCATCAGGAAAATGGGTTCTTAATTATGACCTTTGGGTGTAGGAAGTCCAGACCCCTAAATATAAAGAATGAGTTTGTGATCATAAACTTCCAATTCTGGTCTAACTCTAGGAAAAAAATTAGACTTAATGAGTTCAGTTATGACCTTCAAGAATAGCTTCTCATCTAAGCTTTGAAACTAGATCAAATCAAAATAGATGTCTAATTTGCTAAACTAGAGGAAGTCAAGATAGACCTCTAAGACTCTAAACTGGTTAAGATCAAGATACACTTCTACTTCTGTAACTTAACTAAGACTTATTCTCAAACTAGTTGGGGTAGTTCTTTAAACTGGACAAATTCACCACATACCTCGGAGTCTCTATTGCCGGCTAAAGTTAAATTCAAGATAGACCTCTAAGTCTTTGAACTGGGTAGAAATAAATTCATGAGCGACTTCTAAGTCTTTAAACTAGGTGACACCAAATGCAAGATGGATCTCTAAACCCTTATACTGGGAAAACTTGATTCAAACTTAAGGTCTTCATACCATGATTTTCTGTTCTTAATCTCTCACTTTAGACTCTTAAACTGACAAATGCAGATATGTTCACTTAATCTACACTAGGGCAATGCCCAGGTTGAGCCATGTAAAATCGATTGAATTGAAATAATATAATGTTGCATTTTGACTTACGTTTTCTTGAGGTCTCTTAATTAGAGGTGCCCTGATACTAAAGGGGTGGTTAACAGTGGGCTCTTGAGCTTGCTGGAAGCCATGGACACACAAAAAAAAAATAGCCTTGCTGAGAGTGAATTTAATGGGGTCATAGTCAATTAACTCATTATTCATCTCATGTCTCCCCAATGGAGCAGTCGTCCCGAGAAGCAGATTTGGATCCCATAATAATTAGCATACATACAGCAGGAAAAAAAAAATGATGTCATCTCGGGGTTTACTAGTTTGGCAATAACTTTACCGCATCTCAAAATATTAACCCATTTGGATGTGTTTATGTCATGTTATTTTTGGACATTTCTTTATCTTTGGTTTGGAACGAAGTTTGCTGTACCGGTTGGTATCGGTGCATACTGACTGTATCCATATTGTACTGGTACCAAACTGGTTTGTAGTACAGAGAGATGTACTGACTCTCGGTATGCTGAATAGGGCACCATGCTAGATGTACCGACATTTTAATAGAATGATACTAGTTCATGGTCCAGTATTGAGATGGTGAACCTTGGTTAGAAAGGAGGTGGAGAATTGGAAAACTTTTATTTTTCCTGTGAATTAATATAATTTCAACATAGTTTGATCTTACAGACATTGACTTGTGCACAATTCCTCAGCCTAGGAGTGAGTGGGACAAAAGACGAATGTTGCTGCATTTTTTTGCAGAAAAATCAAAACCATACTAGATGGATTTGCTGCTTCAATTCTTCTGTGATCTCTCTTCCTCAATCTTCTGTCTTTGAAGTTGAGCTAAATAATCAAATTTCTGTAGTTCTTCAGGTTGTAAGAACCACTTTGAAGTTACACATATGTACTTGAGTTTGCTTAAGTTTCAGTAAATGTTGCTTGATTCTCTATCAATCGCTGAGTCGATATTTACCATAATTTATTTTAGTCAGACATGTAGGTGTTGTCTAATTCTAGCCAATATTGGTTTGTACATGTATCTGTAGTATCAACATGGCACTACGTCTTTTATATTATATATGATCAGATGTTCGGGTAAACCAAACGCTGAAGGTGACTGCTCAGATCGCATATGAGAGTCATTTCATGCAAAAGCATTTTATATGCTTTATAAGCTAGTTTTGATGATTTTTCTCCTTTTATTAATGCTTCCTTGTTCATCAGAACAATCTAAATGTAAACTTATAGAATTAAGTGTATGAAAGTTACTTTTTTATTCCCTATTGAAGATCTAGTATGAGTTATAAGATAAATCTGATGATAATCTGGGAGAGTTACTGCAAAACTTGTTGGTTATTGTTGTTTCAAGATTATGTGATGTGAGTCAGATATTGGTGATACATATGCATTACCTTGATGCAGAGTTGAAATGCATGGTTGTTATACTTAGGTGCACGTACTCCTATTTATTGCTGTTTTGCTTCGTAGGCTTTATTGTCCATGATCTAGAGTTAGGTTATTAAAAGTAGGTCAGATTTGAACTTGTACATGTCGGCATTGCCATTTGACTGCAAAACAGACTGTTAATTTCACAAAACCAAATCTGTGCAGTTTGTTTTAGAGTTAGGCCTTGTGTGTATGCCTTAAAAGGTGTTAATAGAGAATAATATACTATCGTAACTGAGTCCATCAGCAGAATACTTCATGAAGTTTTCTATGGAATATGATTTTGTTAGCCGCTTGGGTTCTCAGGATAATCTTTATGGAAATTTTCTTTTTCATCATGAGACCCACGTCCCAAAACCCACGAGTCACCTCCCTTACCCAGATTAGCACCTCTTCTCCCATGGCCAGCCTATGCTGTACTTTGACCATAGACTCATCCATACCTCGATCCTGCATCTCTCTGTCCATGGTTGGTAGCTCTAAGGCTATCCCATGCTGACTGCATGGAATGCATAGGCAGCGGGAATCTCTTGGCTAATCTTGACCTTTGACTGTCCATGTGGTTCATTCCTTGGATCTCATCCTTGAGAATCATCAAGATAGGAGGAGCCCAAATTTGATTTGGGTTGGGGTTGTGCCAAAAGAGGTGATGGTAATGTTCATGGTGATTGTGCTAGCACTACTGGTGGAGATGTTGATGGTGATTACGGTGGTGGAGTTGGTGATGATGTTGGTGGTTGTGCTGGTGTGTTAATGTTGACGGTGGTAATGGTCGTGGAGGATGATTTGGTGGCGATGGAGGTGACGATGATGTTGGTTGGGTTGGAGTGGGGGGTTGATGTCTGTGATAATTGTGGCAGCAGTGATGTTATTGATGTGGAGGTGATAGCTGTAATAATTGTGGTGGTGGTGATGGTGTTGATGTGGAGGTGATGGCAGACTGACAGTGATTATGATGATGGTTGTTGGGGTTACCAGAAGGGGAAATTGATCTGGGTCTTCAGAGGTGGTCAAGGTCACTGACAGGGAGATACTGGGGATCGGAGTTTGCCAAAGGGTGTCAAGATCATGTGGAAGAGGTCGGAGTGGCTGGAGGGGTGGTCAAAAGGAGAAGGTTGGGAACGCATGGCGAGTGAGGACGGGCGATGAGAATATGGATGGGGAAGCCCAAGAGCCTGATAAATGTTGGATAGAATTCCAGAGTTTGGCACTGGTACTCCAGAAAATTTTTACTCCAAGACTGTCACCCAAACACCATTCTAGGATAATTCGTCCCTAAAGACTGAAAATTCCATAGTATTGAGTAATGTTATGGTATTTCTGGATTGCTAAACAGGCCCTTAGGCTTGTATTTATTTTTACTATAGTTATTTTTTTGTAGGAGGAACCTTACTCATTTATTCATCTGCTTCAGAATATCTTTCCTGATCATCCAGCCACTTCCTGATGCTTCAAAGTCCCCAGTCAATTGACGTGTTTTTTGTTGCATGTGTTATTGATTAGAGTTTATATTGTTCTTACTTCAATTTTTGAGATAAAACATTTCTCTGGACTTCCATGCAATTTGGCATCAGATTTCCTTTTTGAAAATAGTTGCATGGTTTTCCTTGTACCACAGACAGTTCTGGAAGGGTAAATGGAAACTAAAATGTTTTGCGAGGAACTCAAGGGAAACTGTTATACAGATAGATAATGCTGGCGCTCTTTATCTGTTTAAGGATACATAGCTGATTTTTATATTAATAATCAGTGCATCCGACTGATCCCATGACAATGGCAACGTACTTCTTAATGATCAAGTTTATGAAATTTTCCATGAACCTAAGTTAACAAGATTACCTTACATTTATGGTAAGCAGGATATCACAAGATCTGTCACAAGTCAGATGTGTAAGTCACTGAAGAGAAGACGAGATATGTTTTCTGGCCTTAAACTAAAGCAAGAAATTCTACTTTGTAAGTGTAACTCTTTTGCATATGATATTGAGGATATTATAATACCACTCATAGATGAGATGCATAATGCACTGCAAAGGATGTGAGAATATTTTTTGGCCTAGGAAGTTGATTTTCTGCTTGTAAAACTTAATATTCTATGCTAAGTACATATGTTGAAACTACTAATGACTTGTAGAACATGCATTTCTTTCTTTTAGTTTTGTTACGAAGTCTTTTGATACACACACACACACATGCATACATATACATATATTTTTAATTTCTGTTTTTGTTGTATATGAGTCTTAGGATCTTAAAGTTTGTAATTGATGACCAATGTAATTTCCTGAACATGTGGTTGAATCGTAGTGGTCTAGCTTGTCTAGTTGACCATGTCCCATCATAGCATATAAACATATATTTGTTGGCAATCCCTTTTTTAATATATATATATATATATATATATATCTGTGTTTTGACCCCCATGTTCTCCTAATCCCTATGTTCCTTCTGGAGACCATGTTCTCTATTTCTGGGTTGGAGGCCTGTTTTAAATGTTTATTTCTGGGATTTGCTTCCCATCGCAATGGATTGGCTGCATTATTTCAACATTTTGACACTTTATATGCTAAAGTAGGAATCATGATGTAAGATATGCAAACATCAAGTATAGATGACAACCTTTTCCACTGTCCTTATCAGGTCTGGTTGATCAGGTTATTCACTCAAGTGAGAATGTGGACATAGTAGAGTTACTCAAGCATCTCCATCCTAAGGTATAGCTGGATCAAAGAATGCTTTTATGATGGTTGTATGTCTGTTCTGTTGCACTGTATTGGTTGCTTTTTTCCAGGTAATGTTAGGAATACCATTGTTGGAAGGGACCAACCCAGCCTCGTGTTTCCCTCGAATTGCTATCGGCTATGAAGCTGTCTGTTATACTTATATCTGGAGTGAAGTGGGTGTTAATTCATTTCTTTATTTAATGCAGTGTTTCAGCATGTTCGCCTTCTCTTTGAAACTGGTAGCAAATGATAATATGCTGTTGATTATATAGGTCTTTGCTGCTGATATATTTGCTTCAAAATTTCAAGATAATTTGATGAACCAGTATGCTGGGTTGCAGTTCAGGAATAAGGTAAGAGCCTCTTCTATGTTTGTCAAACTTGCAATAGTTAGTTCTGTTGCCATGTTTGTGGTGATACCATTCTACATTTTTGTTGGATTTAATAAATGAATTACTTTTGAGAGCATTAGCACAGCATATTCTGTTCAGTAATGTGAATAATCTGATTTCACCCATTCAATGTGCATGGGCTCTGTATTTTAATTGATTTGATGTCTAATTGAAGCGTGGATTGGAACCACTTAGTTTGTAGCATCATTATATGATGTAATATGTTAAATAAGTAACTCCCTGTAGTCTCAGAAGAAACTGAGATGTCTTTGCTGTGTTTTTAGGTTCCAAGACTTAAATTGGGCATGCGTGTGTTGATACTTGAAATGTAACAGTACAGATCTATCCTTCATCAAGTATAAGATCTTAGATAATCATTAACACAAATGACATAACGCTAGAAATAATGCATCAGAAGTCTGTGTAGTCTCCGACATGTGGGCGTGTTGAAAGAAATGGATTATGAGCCCTTCTTCCTTTGCCCTTCTTTCAAAGGAAGAAGGGCTCTATAATGATATCCAAGTTCACAAGAGTATTCATGGGCCCTATAATGATATCCAAGTTCACAAGAGTATTCATATGCACAAGATCAAGTTTGGAGGAGCATTTTAGTCAACTGTATTTATTTATCCTGTGATTCTGTGATGCATGACACGGGCATGATGTGCAAATCTTTCAGATAAAATGGTTTGTAGAGCCCCTAACGCCAATTGACACTATGCTTATGATACAAATCAGTACATGCTAATGATACATCAGGAAAACGCCAAGTTTGCTTACCTTGTATTCTACACCACATTATTCTCTTCTTCATATTTTTTCGTTCAAAAGATGAGTGCATATGTCTGCATGCACGAGCATGTATGGGCTTTTGTGTTCTTATTTTTTCTTGGAAACTAGTGCACAATGGTGTCGTCCTCCAGTATTCTTAATTGCATGTGATGTCACTTCTGGAATTAAAGTAAGGAACTGCTGTGCTACGCAGGTATTAGCCCCAGGAGGAGCTAAGGACCCCCTCGAGATTCTATCAGATTATCTGGGAAGGGAACCATCAATTCAGCCATTCGTTGAATGCAAAAGCAAGAATAATTTGTGAAAGTGCATGTAACTTATTTGTCGAACAAAAATCTTTCTAGAATCATTTTACTTTGATGCTTTCATGCTGGGGTTAAAAAAAAAAATTGTGCAGAGTATTTTCAATTTATTGGTTCAAAGTATTTTGCAAATATTCGCCCATTTTCTTACCAGCATTGAGTAACAGAAATAAAGTACAAGCCAACCAAAGAAGCAGAAATGGTCGATGAATTGCCTTGATGAAATAGCCCATATCAAAGCCTAGGTTAATGTTGTCTGCTGATTTTTTGGTGTTCATACTTTTGCCATCAAAATGGTCTCCAGCTTAGGATATCATGGCATTGAAATTTGATTCGGCAATTCTGAAAATTTCGACCATGACTTTGGACAAAAAATTGTGCTCTAGATTTAGTTGGTATTGGAATGGACAGTGCCGGCATTGTTGTGGATGAGATTGAATCCAATTGAAACTGAGAAGATACGGTGGGCACATCCACTTGGTTGTTAGCATGTGGATCAGACACCAGATGTTTGGATACGAAGGATGATGCAACGTTCAAGTGGTTGTTGTGAAGGCAAGTGTCTCTGTTGGGTGGTTTATGTGATCAGTTTGTCTTCGAGGAAATGTCCTGGATCAGGGTTCGCCGTACCGGGCCGAACCATCCGATACAGGACGTATCGAGCTGGATCGGTGCTCAAACGATCCGGTTCGGATTTTTTTTTCGAGAAATACCTCGAACCGGTATCGAACCGAGCGGTTCGGTTTGGTTAGCTTCCATACCGTTCAAAATCGGACGGTATGGTTCGTTTCAGTCCAGTTCAGTGTGAATCGAATCGTACCGACCGTCCCATGTGCCTAAAGTGAGGAGGGGGGTGGGGTCGGGGTCCGAGATCATATGGATAAAAGGAGAATGGTTTGGACTTTGGAGTTCTTTGAGATGTCTCAGAGAATTTTCGAAGATCCGAAGGTTGCGAAGGTCTCAACGAAATCGTTGAGACCTTCGAAAAAATAGAAAAAAAAAAATTCGTCAAATTGTAGGAGCGGTTCGAGGAGAGGCTGATCTTTGGTCGGAGGTAAGATAATATGTTATTTTCTTAATAAATTTTTTTTTTATTTTTGTTGTTAAAAATAGGATAAGAATGAGAAAGAATGAAAATAAGAAAAAATCATATCAAAATTTTGTGATTTTGGGATGATTTAATTATATGTGATAGATCTTTGAAAGATCTACACGATGGCACCAAAATTATTAATTTTCGTTAATTATATATTTTTAAAATATTTTTAAATATTTATTTATTTAAAAATTAAAAAAATTTAAATTTTAGAGAAAAAAATCAGAGTTTGGGAATCATGTTTAGAATGATTAAAGCTACTTAAATCTAATTTCTAATTTTTTTTCAAATATTTGAAATTAAAAAATTATTTTTTTTAATTATTTAAATTTAAAAATTTAATTATAAAATAAAAAATATATAAAAATAGTATTATATTTTAGTTAATTTAAAAATATTATTTTAAACATATAACATATTTATTTCGAATTTATAAGTTTTAAAATAATTATTAAAATTATTTTAAAATTATATATAATTATTTTAATTATCGTTAAACTATCGTGTTTTGTTATACTTGCATATATTTATGAGAAAAAAATTTAGAGCATGACGTTCGTTCACTTCAATTAATCAACTATTTTATAGTATATATTTATTTATATAAAAATTTTAAAAAAAAATAAAAAATCAGTGTTAGTTTTGAAATTGAGAATAATGTTTAGAATGATTCAAAACAATTAAAATATTTCGATCTAACTTGAGATTTTTTTAATTTTTTTTTGTAAATATTTAAATAGTAAAAAATATTATTAAATAAAAAATATATGTAATTAGTGTTATATTACAGGTAATTCAAAATAATTAGTATTTTGTTATATCTGCAGAAATGAGTAAGAAAAAAAATCAAGAGCGTGACATTGGTTGGGATCATGGCGAGATGCTCTCGGCTCGACATCATTGGAGATGCAAATGGTGCAACACAGAGTTCAAGGAAGGAGTGACTAGGTTGAAGCAGCATCTAGCTGGTGGTTATCCTGATATGTCGATGTGTCGAAAATATCCGCAAGAGGTCCGATAATTGATGAAAAAGCACTTTGTTGATTCGAAAGCAGCGAAGGAAAGGGCAAAGCAGAAAAAGATCGAAGTAGACCGTCGAGCTGCAGAGCCACCTTCTTATCACTCTAGAGAGTCAGAGGAGGCTTCTGCTTCAGATGATGAGGCACAGATTAAGGCTGCCATTCATGCGAGCTTGGCGGATCAGTACCAGCAGGAGGAAATGGCTCGATACAAAGATCGATTCGGACCATCATGCTATGAATCAGGATCTGGATCAGCGACTGGTAGGGGAGAATTCGAGTTCAGGAGGACTACCTCAGTCAGAGAGCCTGGTGGTAGAAGGAGTAGACGCAGCATGTCTTCTTTGTTTGGAGCTTTTGGTAGTAGGAAGAGGTCTTCCAGAGATATTCCAGAAGGAGCCAGCATTCAGGATTTGGATCCACATGCTTTGCCCAGCAAGGATTCAAAGCAGCAGAGAATTGACAGTATGCTGAAAAAAGATAAGAAGAAGGATATGTGGCGAGCTATTGGATCATGGTTTCATTTCAGCCATATTCCAGCAAATGCAGCAGCCAATCCTTACTACCGATCTGCTATTTCAGCCATAGAGGCTGTTGGCCAGGGTGTAGATCCTCCAGGATCTAAGGACATCTATGGTCAACTTCTTGACAGCAATAAGGAGGATCTGCAGAGATGGATTGCTTCTTACAAAAATAAATGGCCTACATATGGTTTGACAGTGATGTGTGATGGTTAGACAGGTCTTACTAGGCAGAGCATCATTAATTTTTTGATATACTGTGATGGAAAAATATTTTTTTATAAATCAATCGATGCTTCAGATAAGATGCACGATGCCACATATATCCTTGATCTGATGGAGGAGATGATTGATTCAGTGGGTGAGCAGCATGTCGTGCAGGTCATCATAGATAACGGACCACAATATAAGGCTGCCGGAGAGTTGCTGATGGAGCAGCGACCGCAGATATACTGGACCCCATGTGCTGCACATTGCATTGATCTTATATTGATGGATATCGGAAAGATTCGCAGGGTGCAGCAGGTAGTGGAGATTGCCCAGACCATTACTAGATTCATCTACAACCATACATGGGTTGTTTCATTGATGCGGACGTATACTGGGGGAGAGATCTTACGACCGAGTATCACTCGGTTTGCTACCAACTACATAGCACTTGATAGTCTTTTTCAGAAGAAAACAGCCCTGCGTCAGATGTTTGTCAGTGCCGAGTGGCAGGAGAGCAGATATGCGAGGGCCGGCACTGATGGAAGTCATGTGGAGAACTTGATGATGAGTCAGTCATTTTGACAGCGGGCTGAAAAGATAGTGAAGGCTATCAAGCCTTTATATGAGGTGTTTCGTGCCGTGGACAGCGAGAGATACCCCTAGATGGGCTTCCTATATTACATGATGGAGAGGGCAAAGAAACAGATCAGTGAGAATGATCCCAAGCATGCTCAAGAATTTATTAAAATTATTGAGCGCTGTTGGGACTATCAGATGAGCAGAGATTTGCATCTAGCTGGTAAGTTTGGATTCAAGAATGTTTTAAAATATTTTTTCGAAGCATGAAAATAAAATTGTGCTTAATCAGTCTTGAAATTTATCTGCAGCTTATTACTTGAATCCGAGATTTCAGTATACTATTTCGGGGATACATATGGATAGCGAGCTTCTTGCTGCTCTTCGCAATGTCATATATAAGATGGTGCCCGATTCATAAATCGGGTCGTTGTGTCTGCAAGAGATATGCTAGTTTAAGACAGATGTAATTATTCAACTGAATTCGATCTGATATATTTATAAATAATAAATATATTTTATTTCAGACAAAACAGTTTAGAGAGGGATCAGACAGTTTTGGAGTCCTATCAGCTGTCATAAGTAAAAAGCAGATGAATCCAGGTAAATTATATATCAATAATGAGCAATGTAGATTGATATGTAATTTTGCTTAATAATATCATCAAATTTGATATATAATTTTGCTTTTGTAACTGAATGATGGATTCATTTTGGAACGTCAGCAGAAAATTTGAGACATATAGCTGTTTGTATTCTTTCTCAGACGGTCTCTGCTAGTGGCTGTGAGTGTAATTGGTCCACTTTCGCCCTTATCCACAGCAAACAGAGAAATCGTCTGACACAAAAATACCTCGACGATCTTGTATATGTTCACTACAATCTAAGATTGAGGCTAAAATGTATTCAGGAGAAAGTTCAGTTGAAGTACACTGATCCGACGCTGGATGATTATGCCGATGAGGATGACGATTCGATCATCGGATGGCTTGCAGGTCAGCAGCAGGAGCCAGAGCTTGATGAGCCAGGATCCCCTCCACGACCAGCCAGTGTGGTGGCAAGGGAGATCAGGGTGGATCCAGGGCAATGGACAGAAAAAAATATTCCACATAGGGTTCCAGCTGATCAGCCACAGTCTGAGAGGACACAAGGGACTCATTCATCACATGACTCACTATCCGATACATCTTCCCAGAGATTCGAGCGAGAGATGTATAGACGTTCCTCCCGGCAGCCAGCAAGAAGGCATCCATCCTCCCAATCACAGGAAACTCAGTCACAGAGGGGCACAAGGGGGGAAAGGAAAAGACAGTTGCACGTGCACCACTCTCGAGAGTACAGGAGCTATCTGGTTCAGATACGGACACCAGAGAGAGTGATGATGATACTGGTAGTAGTAGCCATGGATCTGATGATCAGAGAGGAACTGGAGGACATGAGACCACCATTTATGAGACACAGCCACAGGGTGATATTCGATTCACCGGTGAGTCTCAGTTTACGCATGTCATACAGGATAGGGATCATGGTGGACGAGTCGGTAGAGATCGTGGGGAGCCGATTTCATATAGATGACGGGCTCCTAGAGGTCGTCCAGCACATGATGCAGCTACGGACGATCTTGCACGTGGAGTAGGGTCCATGGATATATCTGGATCATCCTCGCATTATGGATTCTATTATCTACAGCCACCTTATGATCCATATGCATATGGTGCATCCGAGGCATCATCTTCTAGTGGTTACTACCCTATGCAGCCTGGAGCAGCTCCAGGATCAGATTTTGCTACTAGCATATTTGGATGGGCTCCTCCACAACCGTACCATCATCTCGAGGATACTTCTCAGAATCAGAATTTTAGCGAGAGGTCTGAGATGTCTTACAATCCAGAGAGGATGCCTTATGGGATGATGAATATTCGAGAGTACGGTGAAGCTGGGTTAGAGGGTTGGACTGATGTCCCTTCAGACTATGTTGATGATCCAGATATCTACGAGCGTCACAGACACTCGACAAGAAATTAAATGCAGAGTACAACTTAAGGTTCGTATATCAGTTATTGCGCTTTGTACTTAAATATTTTGATACATTTTAATATATATTTTATATATTTTTTCTTTAGTTTTAAGATGACATAGTTAAAATATAATGTAAATAAATATATGTTTGAAATTTTGGATCAAGAGTTTTTGTACCGCAATCTAACTCCAAATTGAACCCAAATATGTCAATAATATGCAATATAATGCCATATTGAGGTTGTATTTATCAATTATTAACTTTAAAAATAAAAAAAAATCAAAAATTATGGGCGTACCGTGTGTCGGTACGGTACGGTACTGGTACCATACCGTATCGGTCCGTCACCGGTACGCCGTCCGGTACCGGTACAGCGAACCTTGCCCTGGATCATTTCAACTAAGCGGCATTAGATTGTTGATCTTTGTTTTCAAAGATGCCACCCATTTATCCATCTTATTTTATGAAATTGCAGCTTTTGGGTGCAAATATGCTTACTGATTTATATTCTAGAAGCAAATTGTTTGTAAGCCGCATCTATGTCAAGCATGGTTGATATTTTCTGGGGTAGTTATGCGTTGCATAATATGTAGTATGGTCGCACATACAACTTCTCTAGGTAACTTGCTGTGCTTAATTTTGTTCTCTCTAACTGCGTTAATTGCTAAACTAGAAGCACCTGCAAAAAAAAAAAAGGAAAAAAATTATCTTATAGAATTGATACCTGAAAATATTTTGTCGTCATGCTTTTCATGAATCGGAATAAGTTCTGATATTAAATAACCATTAAAGAAGATTTTTGGAGATTATCTTGTGGGACAGTTTTAGTGAGATAATTAGTGTGGCATGTTTTTTCATCTGTATGACACCATGATAGGCTGCATGCTAATCATAGTGTGAGATTATATCTTACACTGGCCCAGCATGGTCATTCATCATGGCGATCTCCATGTCTTCCGGTGTGCTAAACACTGAGATGTGTGCATGATGAATGGAGCCTAGAGGGAGATATGGTAATTGGCATGGTGCATATAGTGCAAGATGTAATTTCTCGCATATTGCCGATGCGAAAAAAGCATGCCCTATGGGCTACCTTCCTTCTGTAAATTAGTTATTGCTAGCAGTTTTCCATCAGTAAGGATGATTCTCCTACTTTCAAGTCATTGTGATTGAATGAATAATAGACCTAATCCATGAGCCAAGTGTTGTTCTACAATTAACTGTCTAGCATATTTTTTTTGAGAAGGGGAAAACATAATCTGATCCATAAAAGTAAATTATTTAAGTTATTTGTTTCAAGACACTTTTCAATGGCCATGAACCATTCATTTCCTCCTTTCTTTGAAACCCATCCTTGAAGATTAAAAATAATAGAGAATTACAGCTGGGCTACATCATTTTCAAATGAAATATGCTGGCTAAAATGATGATTGTAATATCAAACTATAATGACATGGATCTTGGATGGTCAAAGTTTTAGATGTTGTTGGTTAGTCTTGTAAAATTATTGTGAGAAAGACAGGGCTACGGTTCTTATCTCTCTGGACGTGACAGTCTTTTGTGTCAGCAGAAGGGAAATGATTTTGTCCCATGATGTGCAGAGTGGCAAGCTGATGGCCAAAGCATGGAGGCACTTTTTAAAGTTGAAGTTACTGGGATCGGGGCAAGGGGATGGGGTTTTAGGGAAGGCACCAGTGTGTTTGGTGACTGAATCCTTTCACTCCCTTAATGTGAGTGCTGAGATTAATTAGCAGTGAAGAATTCTTTCTTCATGGCTTGTTTCAGAGGACTTGGTTAGTAGGTTTCTTTATAGATTCCTCAAAAGTAAAAAGTTGATGAAGACATACTACTCCATAGAGTTTCTTTATCAATGGAGTTATTATCCACAAGGATGAGACTATTGGCTGTCCAGCCCATGCTTAGTTGGTCTAGTTGGCTTTAATGGGGAGGCTTGTTATGCCTGCTTCCCTTATCAATTATTGTAAGGACTTCTTGACTTGAATACAAGTAGTGATTATTATTGGTGCAGTTGTGAGTTGACTTTGTATTTAAGTCGAAAGACACAGCATTGTTTGACTCTTTCCATGTCAGATGAAACCTCATGAGATTAGTTTAATCTTGTCAAAAACAAGCTTAATCTTGTCAAAAACTCAGTTTATACAATTGTTCCTAGCTTACCTGCCAATATTGAAGATTACATAACTTAAAGCAAGGGATGGTTGATACCTCTGACAACCAACCAAATTTTTAACAAATAGCCGATATTTACCACGTGAAAGGTTTGAGACGCTCAAAAATATTTTGTGTGCAGGATTATTAGTTCTACTGATAGATACAGAAAATTAGTTTGACGATCCCAATCTTGTTAAAATGGTGAGGTATTCTTATTTGTATAAAAGGAGAATTATACTCTTATGGACACTTTTTCTTTTATTTAGCAAATTATGGCAAGCTGATCCTTGACATTCATTGAAATAGTGAAACAGATACATGTAAGGAGAACCATAACTCGATATTTTGAGTAAGGATCCGTGACTCCATATTGAAAGCTGAACATCTAGTCTAATAAGATGATCAAATCTTAACCAAACAATATTATAGATGGAAACAGAAACAAATGCGAACAGAGACATGTCATGCAACAAAAACCACTCAACAGCGGCAACCAAAATGGATTTGCATTGTACCAAAAAAAAAAAGGTAATCTAACACGAAAGTAGTTAATTTTATTAAACCATCTAAAGGAAGAGATTGAGAATTGGTCACTTATTTTCTGAAACAATTCCTTTAAACTTTCCTCTTCAGCTTTACTAGCAAAGTTATGAATATTACTAAGCATATCGTTGGCCTGAGATTCTTTATTAGCTAAATTTTAACATTCCCCTTACATTTTAACAAAATCAGGATGTGATGATTAAAAAAAAGAAAGCAATTTATCTTAGTTGACATGATTAAAACACAAGTAATGATTCTTTATTAGCTGAAATTCTAACAACTATTTCAGTGATTCTTTATTAGCTAGGATTTAAGAGGTTTAAGAAAACAATTTATCTTAGTGTACATTGTTCTAGTGTAGAAGAGATGGTATTATTGGTCCCATATTGATTGTGAGTTAAGAAAATTTTTGTCTTATATAGGAAGAGACCATCTTTTCCACGTGAGGCATATTTTGAAAGGCAAAACTGTGAGGTCTATGGATCAAAGCAGATAATATCTTACATGCCGAGCTATGAGCTCTTGATCATAATAATGGCATGCTAGATAGGGGACCACCCCTATAATTGTGGAGCTCCTCTCGTCCATATACCATGTTGTGATAAAAATAAGGAGGAGGGCACCTTTCATCTCTTTGACTGGGGGACTATATTGTGGTGTAAAAAGAAGAACATCATTAATCCCATATTGGTAATAAGTCAAGAGAGACTTTAGTTTATATAGAAAAGAACAATCTTTTCCATGTGAGGCGATTTTTGAAGAACAAAACCGTGAAGCCTATGGGATAGAAAGAACAATACCTCACATGTCGAGTCATGAGTTTTTGGCCGCAATAGATATTATTAAAGAAAAAAAGAATAACACTTAAGTAGTTCAAAATCTTAAAGTTTGAAACAAAATTTGTTTTAAATTATTTGATTTGGCCTTGATTTTCCTTTTGTATAATATTTTTTAAACCTTTTTGATATCTGCTCAACCTCTATACATTTGTTGCTATTATTTTATGTGTCATTTACAAATTTATGTATATTTTAAAATGAGATAGTGATAAATGCGGGTGATGGATTTATGATGATGATAGTTTGCCCAATATAGACGTTACTTGTCCATTTTCTGTCCTACTTAAAATTGACTATGTGGCTCACAAAACGATGCTATGGTGTTGGTAGTGCTCCTCTTCCAGTGGAATTGTGGATTTTTTTACCTATTGTTGGCATTGATATTAATAGCGTTGTTGCGGTGCTCATGGTTATGGTGGCTCTTCAATTTTGGTGGATCTACCCTCTGAATTTTAAAATTTTGAGTTTTATTGTTTTTTAGGAGGAGTATTTTGATCATGAATTGAATTTGAATTTTGGATTTGGGATTATTGTGTTTAGATTTTGAATTTTGTTATATCGATTTTTTGGAAATTATGATATACGAATTTTCGCTTTTTGTACTTTTGTTTTTTTTATCAGATGGAGAATACGCTTAGGTAGCTAGTAATATTTTATATTTGCTTTGGATAAAGTTTATCAAATACAAATTAATTTAGTGAAAGCAAAACTTAGGAATAGACATGAAGTTATTGAGAGATATTTTGTTGAAATATATGAGCCTATAAAAAAAGTTTCCCATGTTATGAAGCATGGTATGTGAGGTAGTGCCACAAGGGGAAGATGACAAATAAAAAATGGAATAGAAGTCAAAGGCAACTTGTTAGGTAAAAAGTGATAAGACCTTATGTAAGATTTCCTTATTATAATGTCTGGTTATTTGTTACTATCATATACAATTACAGATGAGAGAGATATAAATATTATATTATTTAGGTTGTGATTTTTAGTATTGCTTAAATATTTAAAAGGATTATGATTCTAAAACATGCAATATATACGATTGGCAACATAATTTGTTTATTCCATTGGATCTACCACCATAACAAATAAGATATGAATTAAAAATAAAAATAAACACAAAATTATTTACTTTTTCATAAAGTTATTATATTTTTTAATATTTGCATAAGAGTTGAGAATGTTTTTCATTACGTGCACGTGATTCATAGAAGGTACCAAGTTAGCTCATAACAAATAAATAATAAATCTTCACAATAATCAGTCATTAACATATTTAATAAGATTAGTATCTATAATTCTTCATTTATCATTTTGATGTTCTGTAAATTGTTATCTCAAATTTTTAAATTTATTTGTTCTACTCTTACAACCCTTGAAACAAGGCAATAATGGTAGAGGAGGGGAGATATCAATAGTTCAATGCGTCCATAATTTTTTTTATTTTTTTATATATAACCAATATTTTTATTATTAGAATTTGATAAAAAATAGAATAAAAAAAATATAATGAAAAAAATAACATGCGACAAAAAAATAACATATTAAGATATATAAAGGGATGCAATTGAAAATATAGTTTCAATTGTTTATCAAAAAAAAATATAATTCTTTTTTCTTACCTATTTTATTTAGATAAAAAAATTTATAAATAAAAAAAAAAATCGAACCAACTATCATCTCAACTACTGACTTATTACAAAACAGTCTATCTGATTTCTATTATAAAAATTTATAATTTTTTTTTACCAACTGACATTTAGATCTCAATCATATTTTTTTTATAAAAATAATATTTAAACAACATATATGATCATTGGATAACATTATAGCATCTAAATAATTAAAAAAGAAGGAAGGAACATTCCAACTGATATGGATGACCGTATATTTGATAGTATAATAACTAAATAAATATAAATATGAAGATTATTATTATTATTTTTTGTTGAAGAATATGATAATACTATAAAAAATGACCATTATTATTATTACTATTATTTTATTTTATGGGTATTAATTAAGTGCATAAAAACCGAGTGAGGGGAGCCGAAGGCTTCCTTTGGTTTCCGGGCACTGTACCCTTCCAACTGCTCAAGCCAAGGAGAGAGGGGTCTTCTTCTCCCAATCTCGAAGCAAGGAGGACCAGTAACCGATCGAGGGAGAGAGAGCCAGAACCTGCTTTGTAAGTATCGAAAAAAACCCCTTTTCTTTCTAGTTTCCGCATCGGATTCCTCCGTCGATGGGGGAAAAAAAGCTCTTTTTTTGATCGTTCTTTGCCTTTTCTTCGTCTTTGACCTCGTCCTAACGGGTATTTTATTTCAATTTTTTCCCGAAAAGATGCTATCTTGATCCTTCTAGATTGTTCTGGTGCCTCGATTCGGCTCAAACCCGTCGATCTGGGGGCGGAAGATTGCGGCTTTAGATTCTGCTGGGCTTTAATTTGGACCGATTTCGATTTCTGGGTGGTGGGTGGGATCGAGTTTGTTGGATTGTAGAGAAGAGGAAAGAAGAAAAGAGGTAAAAAGGAGCGTCCTTGATCGTTCTCTGAACCCTTCTATCTCGGAGGAAGAAAGGACCCTCTGGAATGGAGTGAATGGTCTTTTTCTGCTTGATCTGTGCCTTATAATGCTTTCCTGTGTCTGAACTTTGTCGTTTTGGATGTGGATTTTTCTGAAAAACTGTGTATGTAGGCAAGAACCAGTATCGATTCACTTATTGTGGAAATTGGCTTGAGGATGGACAGCCAATTGCTTGAGAAATCTGAAGGTTAAGGCTGTTCGGAACTGATGAGGATCCTTTGCTCTTGAATTGGAGAACATTTGGCATTATAAAAGCATTTTTTTTTTCCTGTAGGAGAATTTAAGGTGTCAAAGTTGTCCTTTTTCTTAGTTTGGTTGCCTTATTCTAGCTATGATTAAGCAAATATTAGGGCGTCTCCCTCGGAAGCCATCAAAATCTGCAGATAATCGGGGTCAGAGTGGTGGATCAGCTAATTCATTGTCAAATTCTTCTACCAGTTCAAGAAGCAGTGATTTGTCGGGTCTGAACAGTCAGGTCCTTCCTGGCTTGAATCAGGGGTTAAATCATGGTAGCAAACACCCTCCAGCATTTAACTCGAAGCTGAATGGCAGTTCAGTCTCCCTGTCTTATGAAGCATTACCAAGCTTTAGGGATGTCCCAAACTCTGAAAAGCAGAATTTATTTATCAAAAAGTTGAATTTGTGTTGTGTTGTGTTTAACTTCACTGACCCAACAAAGAATCTGAAAGAGAAGGATATAAAGCGGCAGACATTGTTGGAGCTTGTTGACTATGTCACTTCGGCTAATGGGAAATTTCCTGAGAACCTCATGCAAGATATCATCAGAATGGTATCAATAAACTTGTTCAGGAGCCTCACTTCGCCTCCCAGAGAGAATAAGGTTTTGGAAGCCTTTGATTTGGAAGAGGAAGAGCCAGTAATGGAGCCAGCATGGCCACACTTGCAAATTGTTTATGAGTTCTTTTTAAGGTTTGTTGCATCTCCTGAGACCGATGCCAAGTTGGCTAAAAGATACGTAGATCATTCCTTTATTCTTAGGCTACTTGATCTCTTTGACTCTGAAGACCCTAGAGAGAGGGAGTACTTGAAGACAATACTTCACCGCATTTATGGAAAATTTATGGTGCACCGCCCGTTCATCAGGAAAAGTATTAACAATATTTTCTATCGGTTTATCTTTGAAACAGAAAAGTTCAATGGGATTGCAGAGCTCTTGGAGATCTTGGGAAGTATTATCAATGGATTTGCTTTGCCACTGAAAGAAGAGCATAAATTGTTCCTTGTTCGAGCATTAATCCCACTTCACAAGCCAAAGTGCATAGCTATGTACCATCAACAGTTATCATACTGCATCACTCAGTTTGTTGAGAAGGACTGCAAGCTTGCGGATACTGTTATAAGGGGTCTGTTGAAATACTGGCCCATCACAAATAGTTCAAAAGAAGTAATGTTCTTGGGGGAGTTGGAGGAGGTTCTAGAGGCAACTCAGCCTGCAGAATTTCAGCGATGTATGGTTCCACTCTTCTGCCAGATCGCCTGCTGCTTGAGTAGTTCTCACTTTCAGGTAACATGCATAACACAGTTTCAATTTTAATTGGGAGTATTTGAACTGAGTTATCTACTTGTTTAGCCCAAATACACATTTTCTGCTTCTGAATTTCTTTCTTTTTGGTGCATCCTTCTTTTGTTCTTGGGAGACATGAATTCTTTTTGTTTGAAAAAGATATAGTTCTTTATTGTTCAGAAGGTTTGAGATCTATGAACTACTTTAATTTGGCTCTGTCTGTATGCTGAATTTTTACTTATGTGCAGCATTTAGTGCCATCGGAATAGCACTACCTGAATAACTATAGTTGTGTATGGCTTAAGATGCATCTGTGATATCTAAATCAGGTTCAGTTTTGGGATGAATTAAACCTTTTCAGGCATATTTCGCTCGCGTAGATTGTCGTAGTTGGATTATAAGATGAATAAACAAACAGGACTGTTTCTTTGGGAAGTTGGAACATTTTCAAATAATATGGTTAGGAATCACAATGTTTGTGGGCTTAATATATACTATCCCCGATGATTTAAAGTTTAAACCATGGATTTTGAGTGCAAAATGCCAATTAGATCAACTTGTCTCATCTCTGATTGCAGTTGCTACTTTTTGTTACTTCTTTTGGTGAGTATGCTTTTCACTCCTTGGGTTAAAATTTGGGTCTTGGAGATTATTTTGAGCTCCCTGTAGATCTTTCCTTCAAATAGTAGAGAGTTGCTTTTGAGTTGCATGATTCAAATTGCAAAATGAAGAAGGTAGGTCTCCTTAATCGCCATTGGCCTTCTAAAATTTCATGGCAAACCCCACTCTATCAATGCCTTGGTCAGGAACTAAGCACCAAGTCAAACTTTTGAATTTAGATTTAAAGTCACTTTTATAGCATTTTCAAACTTTAAAAATCATACTTGACCCTTTCCTTCAAATTGTAGAGAGTTGCTTTTGAGTTGCATGATTCAAATTGCACAATGAAGAAGGTAGGTCTCGTTAATCGCCATTGGCCTTCTAAAGTTTCACCCCACTCTATCAATGCTTGGGCAGGAACTAAGCACTAACTTAAACTTTTGACTTTAGATTTAGAGTCTTTCTTATAGCATTTTCAAACTTTATAAATCATACTTGATTCTTAAGTCAATTTCTGTAAGGATAGATGTTATTAGTCATGGCAATGATATACAATGACTATGTAGATATACAATGATTATATATTTTGTATGTGTAGATAATATGCATATATGTACATGCTTACAACTACATATACATACATATATGCATGTATTTATGCATGTAGTAGATGTATAAACATATGCATGCATACATGCACAAACTTGACACAAATTTTGTGTGAGGTAGCAGAGATTACTCCAGGAATGATGGATTGGTAACAGATATGGTCATATTCTGATAATATGAGTATGTCCTGTAATGATTTGTTGAGCACTGGATATGCAGAGTGGCTTAGATTTGTCTCAGGTTAGGAAAAAGTATGGAATGACCAAAGACTACCTAAATATAGGTTGTTAGATATGATTTATTTGGGTTGCTAGAGTTACAACACCCATCTTATTGGCTGTCATTTATTGTATTTAAATATATTTTGACCACAAAAGGTCACAGTTCAAAGTTCGTAGCAGCATCTATCGTGGTTGATCAATACATTCTAGCATTCCAGTTTGTCAGTTGACAGATAAAATAATGTAGGATACATCTTCAATTAAACAGTTAATTAGAAGTACTGTTCATGATTAAGATATAATGAATTGGAACTTACTTTCTTACATCTTATTGATATGGTTAAGAAAGCTTCTTTACTTCTTTGTGAATTTATTTGAGTAGTTTGGTTGATTACAATAATTCATTTCTCTGTCCCTTATGAATCCTAAACAGATCAAGCTTGTAAAACACATCTATCTTCTTATCCTATTCCACTTGTTTCTTTCTCTGTCCATTTCAGCTGTATTCACTAAATCTCTACAAGTACAAGGTCATTCTTGCTTTTAGCTACCCAATCCACCATAAAAGAAGAAGCTGCTTATTATCTCTCAATCCCCTCTCTTCGCTTTGCTTTCTTCTATTATGTCGCCTAGATGATTTTACCCAATCCCATAGCCCCTTGGTAGTCCCTATTGGTCTATGTACCAGAACCACTTAAGTATTCAATCAGCTTTAGCAGTGGGTTTTTTCCACTATTCAGTATTTCATCTCATCTATACGTTATTAGAGCAGATGTAGTCATCCTATTTATGCAATATTAATGCACATACAGTCAGGCATGGCACCATTTGAATGTATCCTTTTATCCCCTCTGGGAAAAATTGTCCTGAGCAACCTTCTTTTTTTAAAGCTAAGCTTTTGGAAAAGCTGGCAAGGTGCCCTTCAAGCCATTTGTTCTCCCTAATTTTCCCATATTCTAATGGGTATTCTGTTTCCTGGTTGTTACCTCCCAAGCTGCCACAATATGCTTTCTGAAGTTATCTTTACGCACATAAACTGTTCACAAATATGAATGTTTAAATTCCAACATCCTTCCTGATCATAGGCTCTTGCAGTTTTGCTAAGCTGTTTATTTTAACTAGTGTTGGACTTGCGTTTCTTTTCGCCCTTGTCCACTGTGAGCTGTCGTTTAACCTCTTTTAGCCATCCATGTCCGCTATGGGTCATGCTCCCTTCATAGGCAGCTTAGCAACTAGAGTTGCAGACTACCATGGCTTAAGTAGTTGCAGTTTCTTCAACACTGGGAATTTTTCATTGACTGAGACATGTTCTTTAATTGCTTATGGCAAGGAAGACTATTTATGTATATACTTAAATCATTGTGATGATTTTGATTGGTGATGTAAATTATATTTAAATTTGATCTAGACTGTTTTATCAAGGCTTTTCCTTTTTTTTTTTTTTAATTTTAAAGTTCATGTCTTGTAGGAGCATGACCTGGATTTTATATATTTTTGCAATTTCTGTAGTGCCTTTCAGGGTTTTTGGTGGGTATCCTACTTTAGATCTAGGTTGGGTTAAAAAAAAAATTTAAGTCATTAGGATTATGTTTTGAATTCATTTTGATGCTTTTGGTTTTGGGCTTTATAGAGATTGATCTTGCCATGTCTTGAAAAACTAATATTTTGTTAGGAATGGTTTGATAGTGCAATTTTGCTTTGTTTTCTTGTTTACGAGAGTGGAAGTTTACAGGTGCCCTTACTAAATAAGGAGTTGTATTTACTATTTAAGAAGTTTTATTATTTCTCCAGCTACAAAAGAAGAAGACGGTGTAATCACTTTTGGGTAATGAATAGTGAAAGTTGCTGTGTCTTTCTTTCTTTAACTCTTCTATGTACCAAAAGAATTTTCTATTATCTATTTGGGCTCGAGAAATCACACTAATTCATGGAAAACATTTTAACTAAGGTTTAACATTTTTTCACTGGATCCAGGTTCCTGGGTTTCACCTGAAAACTTTGTCTTTTTTTTTTTTTCAAAAAAAAAAAGACAACACTTGACTTTTTAGGTGTGTAGAATTGGTCTACACGATCAATGGCAATGAGATTCTACGATGAACCTCTTTTGGTGTGCAAATCTCACTATAAGGTAGATTTACAGTTCACCAATTTATTATTCTTCTTCATATGAATCCATCGTCTGATGGACACTCTCAGGTGTAGAGCTCCATCCAACTTTGCATTCCATATATGATAGCTCACAAATATTAGATGCAGTGAACAATATATGATCCATTTAGACCTCATTACTAGTCAAGCTGTTTCTTTTGAAATCTGCTTTAGGTTTCAGACTGTTTGCTCTCTGTTTATGTGGACTTGCATGGATCGCAACTCCAGCCAAAAAAAAAAAAGAAAAATGAAAAAAGAGGATACTTTGGCAATACATCTCAAAATGTGAATGTATACATATATCTCCATATTTTTGAAATTTATATTGCATACTTGGGAGAAAGAACCTCATTGCTGATTTTCTCAGAATATGATGAGGGAGGCCGAGAGAGAAATTGTGAATGGTCTATGGAAAAATTCACCTTATTAACCTACAAATTTGATGAATCTCACAAAGTCAAGTGACCTGTCAGAAAGATAATAATCCAAATGAATCGTCAATCTCAAGAGCATCCTTACATTTTATTTTGACCACACCCATAGTGTTTATTAAGTTTGTTTTTTTCATTCTTGAGGATTTTGGTGAGCAAAGGCACCAATATAACTTCTGGCACTAGATACTTTTAGATTTTTCTTTTTAGGAGGTAAGGAATTGTTATTTTCATTGAAGGAAACCCAGAAAATTCCTACTAAGAGTCTATTTGGCTAATCCAGTAGGATTTGGATGGAATTTCCTGCTGAATTCTTGGACTGGGGAGTCCATTTGAGCATGGCCCATATCAACCCAACACTGCCCATCCCAAATCCTGTGGTAATTTAAAAAAACCTTCATGGGTGTTTTTTTGCTTCCTACAGGTCCATGGGCCTACAAGTTGGGCTTCATGTTTGGGCTTCAGTGGGTTCTTAGAAGATACAAGCTGGGTATGCCAACAGGCCCAGTTCTTGCAGCATATTCCTACAGGAATATCCAAATAGACCCTAATATCATTTCTATTACCAATATGACGATGTGAGACAGTAACAAAGTTAACGAAGGTTATGAATATTGTCAAGTATGACCAGACATAGGGAATTGCGGTTTCTATGTCTGATGGCCAATTGGAAACTGATGATTCATGTTTTGCATCTTTGAGATATAAAATTGAAAAAAATATATTATCTTCAAGTTTGCTTGAAAGCTTTTTGTAAGAAAATTAAATGCTTTTGGTGTTAAAGGTGACCAAACATATTTACATGGCTATTTGAAATTAGAAAGGCATGGATATTCAGATATCACTCTTTCTGTTTAAAATTAAAATTGTCATCCAACATGCATTTGAATAAGCTTTTGAAGACCTTGATAATGTTAATTAATTGTTTCGTTCGAAATAACTTGTTACTAAAATTATGCTGGAAACCTTTTCTGGTCCTCCTGCAGGTTGCAGAGAGATCATTATTTTTGTGGAACAATGATCATATTGAAAGCTTAATCAAACAAAACCGTAATGTGATCTTACCAATCATCTACCCTGCATTAGAGAGAAATGCGAAGTCCCACTGGAATCAAGCAGTTCAGAGCCTCACGTTGAATGTTCGTAAGATATTCTCTGATCATGATCCTGAGCTATTTGCAGAGTGTTTAAAGAAGTTTGAGGAAGATGAAGCGAAAGAAAAGGAGATCAAATCAAAACGTGAAGCCACATGGAAGCGCCTAGAAGAAATTGCGACTTCGAGAGCTGCAAATAATGAGGCTGTTCTTGTTCCTCGTATCATGCCCCGTCAAGTTTCTTCTCGTTGACACCATGTCAATTTGGTAGCTCAGTATACTCTCAATCATTTGACTGGATTATGATCGTGGAAATGGGTATATTGATCCCTCATGGATTGTTGCTCACCTTTTGCTTCTGGATTGTTTGGGTTGTCAGGTCCTCGGAGATCCATTAACACTGTACAGGGTTAAACTGTATATAGGAGTAACGAAAGACATGAAGCAACAAAAATGCCAAAAACCTCTTGAAACTGCTCGACAACCACAGTAGAACAGAACGCAACCCATCAGTTCCGTCATTCTGCTCGATATGTGAAAGAGTTATTATCTTCCAAATATGCAGATGTCTACTTTACCTTCTTTTCAGATTCTGGTTATGATTTGTTGGAATATTTCTGCGAGCAGTTCTCATTTGTTGTTGGTTGTCCTTTTTACGAAAAATTGATGGTTGATGAATGAAACTTTTTTCACATGACTCATGAATACAATTATTCTCACTTCTTTCTCTCTCTCTTTCTTTCTTTCTTTTTTTATTCGAAATGGATCAGGAACACCTTAGTTCCTTGGATCTAGATTTATTTGAACTGCTGTTTAATATGGAATCTGAACAAATAATGTACATGGAAGTGTGAAAATTCTCTTATTCTGCTATTTTGGCAGTATTATCCCTGCTATCTATATGGTGCAAACTTGCTGCCTCCAGCTAAAGAATTGAGCCAAGTTTCCATGAGTAATTGTCGTCCCCCATGAGATGCAAATGCGGGAAGGATAAAGAGACAAACAAAAGGTTACACTCTTTTATTTTTTAAAAGAATGAAGTGCAACGAATGTTCTGTAATTAGAGTCCGAACTGAAATTAGAAAAATAGCCCAAGGGGCCGGACTGATTAAAAAACAGAACACGTGTAAAAAAGGGGTTCTGAATCCGTCAGGACCAATTCAAAGTTGTGCAGGGACCGGGATGAGTTCAACGGCTTGGTGTGTTTGACTCGATCTAATTATATAATGGAGTCATGAACTAAGTCCCTCAGCGCTTATGTTACTTCGGGTTAAGTGCTGGTTGGATCCTTTGGGTGTGCAATTTGCACTCCATGACTGCTATTAAAGGATCGATGGCCATCAACAGTGATGCATTGTGTATGATATGTATGATTATTTTGTTTGATAGCTGTTCATCTTCTGATGGCGGCCATCGAATGCTATACAATATTGTATGATGTAAATAGCATGCCATAGGGAATTTCTGTTCATCAGAATAAAATCTTGCACATTGCAGATTATAGCTCTTTCTATGGAAGTAGAAAGCCCTAATCCTTCCTCTCCGGATAGGATGGATTTTCCTTTTAGATCACTTGAGACAGAACCATTAGCAAGTTAGCAGGCACCTTCCTCCCACAGCCAAATGCAAAACCAATTACTCACTGGCAAAACTTCACAAGATTCTTTTACCAAAAAAAATTCACAAGATTCGACAAGTAATAAAAAGGACAAGTCACAAGATTGCCATGTCTAGCTTGAAAAAGCTTCACCAAACTATAAATAAGATATACTGAATATATGGCACTATTATTGTCGCAAATCCAATGACCGTTCAAGCTAGGAATTCCCAATCTCAACCCAAAACTCAGGCCTGTCACAAATCTCAAATTTAAGCGGTAGAGAGGTACTGATCCTACGTACTCAAAACATCTGGGCCAAACCTTTTCCAAAGTAGAAAACACCCATGTACAATAACACCGCAAATCAATCCCTATACGTTTCCCTTTTTTTTTTTTTTTTTTTTGGGCTTTCCGACGCAGTAAAAGCCAAATAAAAATAAAAAAGGAAAAAATTAATTTGATGACGGCGAATGGCAGGGACCCAAAAACGCATCCAGAGAAGCCAAACCCCCATTTCCTCCTCCTCTTCCTCTCTGATTTATTCAACTCAGAAGCAATAGAAATATCCCATAATTCAACTCGCCCCATCCCTAATTCAAACTTGGAACCCCATCTGTCCACCACGCCATCCTATTCCTTTTTTCCCTCTTCCTCCTCCCCAATAGAAAATAAAAGCAGAGAGAAGGAGGGATTTATAGATTGATTGGATGAGATGCCGAGCGTGGCGGTGAAGCTGTACAGCGTTTTCTTCAAGCTGCTGCTCAAGCACCGGCTACACGGCTGGATCGACGGCGGAGCCGCGGCGGCCACCGCCACCGCAGGCCACTTCGGCATCACATCCCGCCCGGAGGAGTCGATGGCACCCGCCAACCCCTCCTTCGGCCCCGACGGCGTCGCCACCAAAGACATCCATATCGATCCCCTCACCTCCCTCTCCCTCCGCATCTTCCTTCCCGACTCCTCCCTCCCCCGCCCCAAACCCCACCCCGCCGTCCGATCCCTTGATCCCCCTCGCCGCAACAGCTGCGGCGGCAACGCCGCCCCCGCCAACGACCGCGCCGCCCGTCGAAGCAGCTTCGACGCGCCTCGATCCGCCGCCGAGAACGGCGTCGGCGGTGGATCCTATCGCGGGTACCTCCCCTCGGTCGCGGGCGACGGCCGCCACCGCTCAGGTGGTAGTCGGAAGCTCCCCGTGATCCTCCAGTTCCACGGGGGCGGGTTCATCGCTGGGAGCAATACGTGCGCGGCGAACGATGTCTTCTGTCGGCGGATCGCCAAGCTGTGCGATGTGATCGTGATTGCGGTCGGGTACAGGCTGGCGCCCGAGAATCGGTACCCGGCGGCGTTCGAGGACGGGCTGGAGGTGCTGAATTGGTTGGGGAAGCAGGCGAATCTCGCGGAGTGCAGTAAATCTTTGGGCGATGTGAAGGGAGGAGGGGATGGTGATTCGAAGAGGGCGGACATTGTTGACACGTTTGGGGCGTCAACGGTGGAGCCGTGGTTGGCAGCTCATGCTGATCCTTCCAGGTAATTTTTCTTTTCAGAAGATGCATATTCTACCTTCTCTTTCTCTCCCTCTCTCTCATGTTTTCTTTCATATTCCATTGAGTTTGGAGATTGTATAAATTGCATTCTTCTTCTTGAGAAAATAATATAGAATGTGGTTTGGTTGCAATGTTCTTGAAAAGTAGTTGTTTTGTAGATGCCTTCTGCTTGAATTGTTCTTACTGAGAAGAACGGAAAACTACATTTATTGCCATCCAATGCGACCAAAGACACAAAGTTTACAAAACTTAATATTAAATGTTCTGTTCTTGAAAGTGATTTAATTTACCAAAAGTCCTAAATTGCTTCATGTTTTCGGTTGAAGTGTTAGGGCGGAGTACCCTTTTTTTATTCTTTCAATTTCTTAGGTGGAACCATCGATTTTTTTTTTTTTAAGGCCGTAACATACTAGCCTACCTATGGAAACAATGGTGCATACTTTATAGCTTAATAGAACTAATGGCTGTAATATGCACTTGATTGAGTAAACTGGTAAAATGACAAGGATTTTGTAACCAAAACGGAAATGTTGTCATTGAAGTGGAGATGCGTTTACACCTTGCTATTTTGAAGTTTGAATAACATGAATTCCTGAACGGAAATCTTGATGGTAGATAACTTTATCACAAAGATCAAATCATAGCAGGGGAAAATAGAGAACAGTGAGCATAAGAAGATGAGGATATTGAAATGGATGTGTGGTGGAATGGTTGTTGTTGCGGTCTGTCTCTGATGGGATAGTCGGCCAGGAGCCGAGTCGCTGCACCGGATCACTGCGCGGCAGAAAGCCGAAGAAAGGAGTTAGTCCACCGAAAATAGGGCACAATAGAGATGGTCAAGGACAAGAGCGAGAACTTATAATGTGCGTTGACAATGATCTCCGCTTGATACCGAAGCTGCTAAGGTTTGGTGGAGCACCGGGCCGCCAGGGGTGCAAGACCTGTAAGAGAAGTCCCATTGGAGATTGCTTCTCTTTCGACGCTCAAGTTAGAGATGGAACTTGTTAGAAAGAGGAGCAGAGTCTCAGCATTGGAGCATGCATTGCCTCCCTGGAGGGTCCCTTTTTACATCTATTTATAGAGGGATCAAGGTAAGGAGAGAGCGAGAAGGTCCATTTCGAATTTTTTGGCCGTACTGAGCAATACAGGCTGACCTATTGGCTCTGACGGTGGGCGTACCTTTTGTTCGGTGGGCAGGTGGCTGCGGCAGCGCGCTTTATCGCATATAGGGTGTAATTAATGATCTCATGGGCATAATCAATGACTTCGTAGTTTCTTATCACAGTACGCAGCTGGCGGCGCAAGATATAGCTCTTGGATAGTGGGATTTGATGTGACCTGATGGGATAGTGTGGAGGTCATGTTTGATGTTCAGCTGCTCGGCTGACGTCCATGCTCGTGGACTCGGTAGTAGGCCGAAGGAGTCTGTTGAGCGGTGCTATCCAATCGTTGATTAAATCAGTCGGTAGGATACCGGATATGTAGTCGGCTACATGCCGAATATCGCCGGCCAACCTGTAAGTTGTGTCCAAACTGCATGTCGAACCAAGTCCGTAAAGGATGGACTCGACCGAGCCGTTGCTCTTGGTCGGCCACGTATCGTCGATTTTAGTCGGTCGAAAGCCGATTGGGGCTAGGCCTATTGATCGAAGTTAGGTTGAATCGCAGCAACCTGGTCAACGAAGTGCAGATAGTCGGTCGAGAGTCAAGGAAGCTGGCTAGTCGGGCAAGTGACGAGGATCTACCCCAACAGTTGTATTAGCTATGATTGCATTGAGTAAGCTTAGTATAAGAATGGAATCTACTAGATTGTGCTTGAGACGTTTAGGAATTCATACAAGTCATGCTTAGGGTGGTCTTGGGGATTCATGTTTGCGAGGTGGTCTTTGGCTGGATTTGAAGGATCAATATTATTAAAGAAGAGTTAATTGAATATTATGACAAGGATTTTGGAGTTTCTAACCTAATTTTAAAGTATGATCCATTGCCTGACCTCAGAGCTTTTTGTTTCTGCTTGTAAAAATGTATGGGCAAATGCATGTGAAGCCAAGTAGAGTAAAAGAAGTTATGTGGACAATCAGTGATGTGAAAGTACTCATGCTAGGGACAATGCATATATTGAGCATGGTTATGAATCATGTTTTGCTATAAATAAAGAAAAATATTATGGAATATGGTTCTGTATGGATGGACTATTTGCAGTCTTACCAATTGCTTTATTAGACACACTCTGTCCATTTAAGAATATGGAGGCATGTTTAAGATATATCACATTTTCTTCTCCACTAAATTTTATTTGGATACCAACCTTTGCTCCCCGTTTTTGCCCATATTGTAGTTTTCTTCACTCGGGTATATTATTGAGAAGTGGAGCACTAATTGGATTAGCAGGTTACACATGAGTTTATACAAATGGTTGGATATGGTTTTATACCTTTCAGCCTGATTATAAACAGGTTATGTGTGCTTTTCTTTTTTCAAAAACAGATCCAGAACTAACAACCTGATTTATTGCCAACACTGTATGTGATGGCTCATTCGAATTTCTCATGCTAGTGGTAGAGAAGATATAATAGAATTTTGATTCTCATAGATGCCTATTATACCTTTCTTTCTAGAATGATAGGAAGAGGGAAATAATAACTTCTATTTTAAAAATGTAAAAATTCCTGTTTCATGTTATGTGCTTGTTTGCACTGATATAAACTTGCTTAACTCCCTGCCATGTGATTGAGTTAACAATAGTTCAATTCTATAATGGATCAAATTCACTTAAGCCATCTTATTTGTTTGTGTTTTGGCTTGCCTCCAAAATATTAAATCATCCTTCATTGATTATTCTTTTTTCCCTTTAAATGACATTTACCTGTTGAACCTATTTGTTTAATTTTGTCAGGACCCATTGTTACATGAGTCTATGTGAATTTTATTCTGTTTCTAGTTTTCTTAATGCTACAATGCTACTAGTTTGATTTACTAGTCTTGCACTACTTGTGACTTTATAGTATTTTGCTAGACTTAGATCACTAGAAGAGAGAAATACAATAGTTTTTCCTTTAGGATATGCAAAATTTACATTGGAGAAGTTGCACAAGTAGTTCTGTGAGAATGAGTGAGGTATTAAATAGTTGATTAATAATGAGCATATGTCATCACATATAATTCAAATGGGTGAGTTCTGAAGGGTGTCGTTATGATTCTTCCACTCATTGGGTCCAAGGCATTTCAATTTTTGCACCTCTTATGGGTTAATGAGAAGTAGGGCATCATCAGAATTGAGAGCATATTTATCAATTGACATAATTATACCAACTTTGGAAATGGAAATTTAGATTCTTTACTTCACAAAACTAATGATGGGCTCACTGCCATCAATCAGTTCTCCTTCATCTTAAATTACAACCTTCCATCAAATCCTGCATCTATTCCAGTCAATTATGTTGCTAGTGAAGTGAAATTCTACCATAAGGTTGGATCAAAATCATCCACTTACTATTCCTTGCAAATTTATCAAATTGTCTCACATGTTGTGCATAAGCTGATAATCATAATGGTCCATCAGATTGTAGTTCCTCTTGATTCATCAACAGGATCACAATCATCCATTCAAGTCTCTAGCACTCACTTAGAAACAATTCATCCATTGATAAGTCCATTAGATAATTTTTTCTTAAACTGACCGCCTAAATACTAGTTTCTCTTATTTGCAATAAACTTGGAGTGGAGATTGATATATAAATGTGGAACGTGCAAGGAAAAGCAATTATTTTCCCCCTTTCTCTTCACATGTTATTCTTTACCTGGTGCATTAACTCTTATAACATACATGTTGAAGCAAAACAAACCGATTAAATCATTTTGATCTTAGACTGGATATAATTGTACTCCAGTTTTTTGAATATTGATGTTGGATTGTAAGAATGAAATCTGGGTAGATATCTCAAACTTCAGATGTGTTGCTTCAGAATATGCTATCAAAAATTAACTGATTCAGGATAGGTTACGGTAGGGCTAACGGACTTAGGCAACCTGCCTAAACTTGAACTTATCCTTAATTAAGTTATACAAACTTCAACCTGATTTGAGTTGAACCAAAACAAGCATATGCGAAATTCCATTTTGCATACATACTAGCATAATAGCATTTGATGCATATCATACAGAGCTATGCATTCTATCATACATGCAGTAACAACCCGTAATACCGCATCTCATTCTTTATAACAAGCATTGAGCATTTAAGATGTGAGTGAGAAGGGGCAAGGTAAATTGGTGTGATCTCAAGATATTTTAGAGCGATGTAAATGATAAATCTACTCCTAGTTTTATTTGTTACACCTCTTGTTTCCGGGTGCTTAACTCTGAAATATTCATGTAGTTTACTTGGAATCCTTAAGAAACAACACTAATTGTTCAACATTATTACCAGTTATTTAGTAGCTCATGTTTGTTCTCCAAACATAGGCTAAGTGAACTGAATCATCATTGATGATTGTGGTAGCAACAACTGCAGCTATATACTTTATATTCCAAAGATATTGGAGAAAAGCAAAAACTTTTAGACGAGGCTTAGGTTTGCCTGTTAGAATGACAATAAATTCTGTATCTGACCTTGCTTTTATCCCTCTGTTTCTGGATGCTTTCCAAGTCTCCTAGAACATTGTGTTTCTTCATAATTGCATGAGCTGAAATTATGTAATCAAGAAGGTAGCTATTCCCTTGTCTCAAGTGGCTTTGTAAGTTACATGATGTGCTTCCTCTTGTCCTAAGGACAACTTGGCAAGAACTACTACACCAATTCAAAGGAATGGTGTCAACAGATAGCCAAAAATTTTTTTCAAGTTTTTATTGATCATATCTTGATGCTAGGGTTGATGTTGGACTAGGCATATGCCTAGATGACCCTAGCTTGGGCTTGACCAAAAATGTTTGTGAGCCTTTAGTCATACAGGCTTGAATTAAGAAGTTTGGATAGGCATGAATTAAGTCTGAGTTTTTCGAGTCACTAGCTTGACTTGAACCTAATAATTGAAGTGGTGAGGGTGGTAGTGGGGAAGGGGGTAGGGGAGAGAGGGGGGTGGGGGAATGCCTAATAATTTGATATATGACACTTGCATGCCGGTGCATGCCAAGCACTGACATTAGCATTAGCAAACGATACCTCAATACTTGAGATAGAGTGAGGAGCTTAGAATTTTTAGTTTAAAAAATATATTTGCTTTACTGTAGTGGTCAGAATGCACGTACTACTAAAAACTTTAATTTTAGGATGAATTTTAAAAAACCTTATGATAGATTGAATGCTAATATGTCTTTCTTGATAAACTGTTTAACATGTTGATTGGCCTTGTTGTGTCTCTTAATCCACGTTTTCAAAATTTAATTCATTGAATGAACAGTATATTGCAATAACCATATTGTTATTGGTTGCTGCTATCCATTGTTCTTTGAAGAAAAGGTTTTTGGCAGCCACCATGGTGGTTTTGAGCCGTTGTTGCCATGCCAAGACCCTTGGGGGTCGGGCATGGTGTCCAGGTCCGTGGCAAGCTTGATCGTCGATGTATGGTGGGGCCATACCCGGATGGTGGCTGACTTATCTATTTTAGAGGAGTGGGTAGTTTTATTTAGGTCAAGGAATTTGCTCCCGTTTTTTATATTGGCCACTTATTTTTTCTTTTATTTTGTTAATGTTCTTATTGCCTGTTTCCATTTTCTTTTCTTTTGGCGGCTGATGGAAAAGAGAGGTGTTTCTGGCCGCTGAAGGAGATTCCTCCCCCCACCCCCAATATTTTTGTTTTTTGTTTCTTGTGCTTTGCTTATATTTTGCCTCCCTGACTTCTCTCTTCAGAGCTGAAAGAAAGACTGCTTTTCTAGCTACCATTGTGCTTCTTCTATTTGTTTTTGGATAGTGGTTAAAAGCTAATTATTCTTTCAGCTTTAGTCTTGCATAGTTTTATGGTTAAATGCAACTCTACAAGAAAAACAATTGATATAGTTATGTACAATTATTAAATCTTAATATAATTAACAATTGATCATATTGATTATTGAATTAGACATTATGTGGGCTTCTTCGTAAAGTAAAAAAACTAATATATTTTGAAGGCCCACGTTGGTCTAAAGTTACCTACCATGGCACCTGCCATCCACCATACACCATGAACTTCCTCAGCTGCTAAATACCTACCAAATGCCTTTTAAAACGTTACATCATTCGATGACAGAATAATCACCTAAAATCTTTGGCTGAAAATACTTTGGATAATCAATTAGATTCATTGTAAATTTCAATTTGACCAAAATGTCAGACTCTTAGACTCAATTGTGAACCTTTGGAAAGAGAATGCTATTAAGATTATGCATTCAAAATATAGAATAGAGCATTTGATTATTTTAGTTGTCTTGAACTCTTGATGCTATATGAATGGGTGAGTAATGGAAGGGACTTATCCTGCTTCTTGATATAGAGAAGTTCAAGAAAAGGCAAATTTTTCATGTGTTGCAGCATCACCTTAAATGATAACAATGGAAGTTGCTCCTAGTTCACGGATAGGATCATCTATAAGCCAAAAGTTTTTCATCATAATTAAGATTTTGAGCCGCTTCAACTCCTAAGATTCTGCTTAGGGTCTTGTGGCTTGTGTGACCTTTTACCATATCAGGTATAGCCCTCGGCCATTACGGTTTCAACTTCCAATCATCCTAGTGATGGTGGGCTTTAAGGATTTTCACTACTAATTCCTCATGTATCACCATTCTTTTAGTGTTATAAGTGGCTCAGAAGAAAGACACATTGGGTCTGGGTTCCAAATTCTTTTAAGGTTTGTTGACTACTAAAATTAAGAAATGACAACCAGAAGAGGCCTGGATGTCCCGTAGCGTATCAAAGAATTTCATAGTGCTTGATTCTAATTGTTTGCAAATTATTTTTAGCCTGCAGGATTAACTTAGAGTGAAATATAGATATTGTTGTGATCACACCATACTTCTGTTGATTTTGAATGAAGAAAAGGTGGAATGGATGATATTCATATGATACATGGAAACTGAAGAGGATTTGCATTAGGAAGCTGCAATCTCCAGCTTCTGGGAAATGAATCATCTTGGGGACCATCTTCATAATATCTCACGAAAAAATTGTCTTTATGAATGTTTAGGCAGTTGCAAAACTGTTAATCTAGTTGCATTACAGTGCCAATACTTTAATCATCATGTACACCATTGGAAATGCTAAACTTGGTTATCTAATTAAGGCTGGGGAGATAGTAGGAGCAACCCAGATCTGATTTTTCTATAGCAGATGCCAACATATAACTCCCAAAGGTGATGCGTCATTTGAAATTGACACCGGCATATTATCCAAATTGTACCAGTCTTATGGTCCATTGAACGTATTAGTTGTAATCTATACTGTGACTTTTCACCTGGTACAGTTGTTGCATTTATAATTCTTAAGAACCAATATGGAAGTCACCATTTGAGAATACCTCATCTTATGTGCAATAATTCGACTGATGTGCTACTAAAGAGTTCCAAAGTGTTATATATCTTGATGGCATGGAATGATTCTTTGGGCCATTACTTTCTACTATTGCTCCATGTAGTATTAGCCCATTGTTAACTGTCACACAGTCATACCCGCAAAGTCCAAGTTGACTGTTGTTTAGATTAGAGATTAGTTCCTTTCTTGTGATAAGTGGCCTATGTTAAACAGATTTCAGTAATTTGGTCTGCATTTCTTGTCTATTTGAGTAGCATGAAATCTAGCTGTGGTGTTTGGTTTCCTCAATCTTCTATTAAAGTGTGTACTGTATTTTTTTTGATCTATGATTTCTATGTAGTCTAATTTCTGTGACAGTTGCTGTTATGTTTCCATTATAGTATTTGGCTCAATATATAGTTATTATTGTGTTGACACAGATGTGTTCTCCTTGGTGTGAGCTGTGGTGCAAATATTGCTGACTTTGTGGCTCGCAAGGCTGTTGAAGCTGGGAAGCTCATTGAGCCTGTCAAGGTTGTAGCCCAGGTTCTAATGTATCCCTTCTTCATTGGCAGTGTACCCACCCACTCAGAAATAAAGCTTGCAAACTCTTATTTTTATGACAAGTCCATGTGCGTACTTGCTTGGAGACTGTTCTTGCCTGAAGCCGAGTACAGCTTAGACCATCCAGCTGCAAACCCTCTCGTGCCCGGAAGGGGGCCTCCATTGAAGTGCATGCCCCCAACCCTGACGGTGGTGGCCGAGCATGATTGGATGAGGGACCGTGCGATTGCTTACTCTGAGGAGCTCCGAAAAGTGAATGTTGATGCACCAGTCCTTGAATACAAAGATGCAGTTCATGAATTTGCCACACTCGACATGCTCCTCAAGACACCTCAGGCACAAGCTTGTGCGGAGGACATTGCCATATGGGTGAAGAAGTATATATCAATCCGAGGTCACGAGTTCTCATATTAGACGCGGTAGTTTTGTGTATTATATACGAGGGAAGGGCATCACTGCACATTTTTCAAACCAGGCTCTCTTAAGGTGAATTTGATTAGTGAGTTTACTGTGAGAAAAAAATTTTCATAACCTTTATTTTTTTGTATGATGTAATATGTGAAGAGTAGGCTCAGTTCAATCTGATGCCGTTCCCTTTAGTTGTTGATTCTTTTATTCCCTTTTATGAGCTTCCCCAGTATATATTTTTCATGTTTGCAGTTCAATCACAGAAAAACAGCAGTTTTTCCTCTTCAAATCCCTTGCTGCTGATTCTTAACTGACAAAAGCATGCCATGAGTGCTTTTTCTCTGATGTGCCTTGCACCCTCTGCATGTTAATAAGTTTCAGCATCGTGCAACCAGATAGATGTTTGCTCATCGTAAGTGCTTTTCCTAACAGAAATGAATACAATAACCCAATTCTCGTTGATAGTCACCCTTCTATCTATGCTGGCACTGAAGTACGTGTAACATGTCTGAGAAAAAAAAATTGGAATCGTAATACATAAATTATGAAAATATTAAAAGTATTTACTTTTATTTGTTTGCAAAATTTTTTTGTGCAGGATCTTGTGATCTGGAGATCTATGCACAGTATGGTCAAACATTGAATATTTTAAATAACATGAAAAAATTGATTGTCTGATATAGAGGTTAGGACTCTCAAAAACACATGTTACAACTTTTAAATAACTACATTTTTTTAAATTGAATGATGGGATTTTATTTTGATGATCCGAATTATTGGACATGATCTATTCTCTTTAAATTATTTATAAAATAAAAATATATATATAATTTGAAAACACTTAGTCATTGCATCAAATGATTAAAAATTAAATAATTTAAATAATATAAAAAAATTGACCACTTAATATATATGTTAAGATTTTCAAAATCACATAATTTTTAGATAAAAATTTAAAAATAATAGATCATGTCCAATAACTCATATCATTGATTCGGGACTCCATCTTTTAATTCCAAAAAGGGCATAACTTTTATAAGAGCTCCATCAGGTGTAACTTGATCTTGACCTATATTTTAACGATCTCTAACATATATATGTACGAAGTTGCTGTAAATTAAACAATAACAGTTGCATTAGTATAGTAAAATACATGGTAGAGCATATAAATTAGAAATTCATTTTATGGATCTTGAGCTACACATCTTAAAATATGAGTAGGTTGATATTCATTAGATTTTGATAATTATGTCATAATGAAATATACCATCATGCCATGCAACTCATCTTTTTTTACGCATGCTTGGTGTTTAAATTAAAAATCATAAAAATATATAAAATTTGATTTTTAAATATTTTTTTTAGTATAGATTATATCCAACCGTTTTGATCTTAAATTTGGATAGCCTATCATGGATTTGGAACTATGAATCTTGTTTTCAGCGAGTCAATATAAAGATGTTCAACACTCTCTTTCTATATATATATATATATATATATATATATATATGCTTAAGTGGATTTTCATTAAGACTTGGTCAAGTCTAGCTTGGATGATAAGAGTCCCATCTTAATGATCTGAGTCATTAAATGGGATCTATTATTTTAACTATTTATATATTAAAAATTATATGATTTGAAGATTCCTAACCTATACATCAATAGTAAAAAAAATAGCTACTGTTTCATATTGTACAAGCTGTTCAAACTTTTGACCACTTGATG
This sequence comes from Elaeis guineensis, assembly GCF_000442705.2. Classification (NCBI taxonomy): domain Eukaryota; kingdom Viridiplantae; phylum Streptophyta; class Magnoliopsida; order Arecales; family Arecaceae; genus Elaeis; species Elaeis guineensis. The sequence goes on from NC_026002.2 coordinate 15,867,090, forward strand.
CATGTGATATGAATTTTCAAATTATATAATTTTTTTATATAAATAATTTGAAAATAGTAAATCATATTTAATGATTAGATTATCAATGCGGGATCCCCCATCATCCAATATAGATCTGATTGGATTTAAATAGAGTTCACTCTGGTGTAGCCAAGTTAACCTCTCCCCGCTGTCTCTTATGCATGTACGTATGTGTGTGTGTGTGGCTATCATATATAGTCACCGGATTTTATCGTGGGAGAGATTCTAATTTTTTTTGGTTTTCGGACGCCGGTGGTCGTCGCCGGCCACCGATTTGGGACCCTTGGGATGGCGGTGCGCTCTCCTCCGGCTAGCGGCTATTCCTATGCCGGCCAATCACCGGTCAGTCAATCGTACGAGGGGACCATGCGGTCCCCTGTTTCAGTTTTTTTCACCCAGGGAGGCCACGGGAAGAAGTAGAAGAAGGAAGAAAAAAAAGAAAAAGAAAAGGAAAAAGGAAAAAGAAAAGAAAAAAAAAAGAAAAAGAAAAGAAAAAAAGAAAAAAAAATAAATAATAAAATAAAAATGAGAGAGAGTTTCTCTCTCTTCTTTCAATCTGAACCCTTACTTTCTCTCTCTAGAATTGGACTTTCTCTCTCTACTTTTTCTCTCTAAAATTTTCTCTCTCTAGATTGTTTCTCTCTCTCTTGATGGATTTCTCTCTCCAAAGTTATCCTTCTAAGATTAGTATAGTGAAAGGCTTCATTTTGATGATTTTGATTGAGTTTAGGGAAGAATCTGATTCTAAGTGAGGTTTTGATTTGAGATTTGTTTAGATTTAATTTTAAATTAAAATTAATATAAAAATATAATTTTTGGATAATAGGCACTGAAGAATCTCCTAGAAATTAGTCGATCTATTCATTCAGTACTCTGTGAAAGGTAAGTAATGAATCATCTTCTCGAGATATTTCATATTTATTCTGAAAATAAATAATTATTTTCTAAAATTATGCATGATTTATGAAATTATATTTTGAAAGAAATGTGCTTTTGAAATATTATGGTACGTCGATTATGCACATGTTCAGTGAAAAATTATGATATATTATGATACAAAAGTATTTTGATACAGATCGAATTTATGCTCTCAGCCTAACTATGTTTCAGTGGGCCCCGCCAATAGGGATTATACGTTGGTACTCAGTGGACCCTGCCAGTGGGGGTTGTACGCTAGTATTTAGTGGACCCTGCCAGTGGAGGTTGTGCGCTGGTGTTTGTGGATCCTGCCGGTGGGGGTTGTACGCTGGTATTCAGTGGACCCCGCCAATGGGGGTTAAACGTTGGTCATAGTCGAGGCTGTTGAGTTACGAGTGTTTTGAAATCGAATCGGATTTATAATTATATTATATGTGAATATTTGAAAAGATTGGATTTGTATAAAATCAGCATGAAATATATTTTTATGTTTATTTGCAGCATTGTTCTTAAAAATTATATAATATCTGAAATATCTAGTTGAGATATTTGTTACTTACTGGGCTTCTAGCTCATTACCTTTCTTTCTATTTTTCAGATTCAGATAATTAATTACGAGCGTAGGAAGAAATATTGGGACAGAGCTTTTAGAGGCGAGATTTAGCATTGTCAACTTCATTGAACTTAGATCTATTATTTTATTTTTAGTAAAATTTTATTGGATGTAAGATATTTGATTTAATTACTTGAATTAAAGTTGAATAATAATTATTTGAATTTATTCCGCTGTGATGCATTGATATCGTGATGAGATGCCTTGCATGCTTATGAAGAGAGTTCTTCATAAGTATGCGGCAGTTGCTGCGACCTCCTGCTCGCGATCTCGGGCCGGAGGCATGACAATTAATATGGTATCATAGCATAAGTGGATAAATTATGACACATAGAATTAGACATAGTATGAGTGTAGGTGGGTAAACATTAGAAATATTGGGACGTTAAAGTATGAGCATCATAATAAACCCATCCTAACAAATAGATAAATGAATCTAATAAGGTTTTACTACTACAAGGTTATCATGCCTCCCCGTAGAATGATAAGAACTACTCAAGGAATTGCAAGAGAGACATCACAACCACGAGATGGTAACACTCTCCATCTGACTAGTGGCACCCCTCAGGAGGAGGGAGTTGTAGATCCTAATGGGAGTACTTCGAGAGCACGTCAGGAACCAGATATGGCTCAGTTAATGCAAACCCTAATCAGGATGGTACAAACGCAACAACAAATACAGCAGCAAATGCTTGAACAACAGCAGATACAACGAGATACACAACAACATCAGCATCCACCACCACAACATGGAGAGCAACCAGTACAACGGAACAATATTTCAGAATTTAAAAAGCTTGCTCCTTCAGCTTTCAAGGGGACTACTGAACCTTTGGAGGCTGATAACTGGATAATGGAGATGGAAAAGGCCTTCGCTGTCCAAGAGCGTCTTGATGAAGAAAAGATTCGATATGCAGTTTATTTACTACAAGGAGAAGCATACAACTGGTGTCAATGACTACAGCGCAAGTATGAACAAGACGGCGAAATACTTACCTGGGAAAGATTTCGGATTGCATTCTACGATTAGTATTTTCCTCGGAGTATAAGGATCCAAAAAGAGCAAGAGTTTATTTATTTGAAGCAAAAGGGTATGAGTGTGACTGAATATGAAGCAAAATTTACAGAGTTAGCAAAAATTTGCTCCGAGATTAGTGGATGGTGAGCTAGAATGTGTTCACAAGTTTGAGATGGGACTGAGAACTGAGATTCGAAAATAAGTGGTTCCATATGAAGTGACAACTTATGCAGATGTGGTAAACAAAGCACTGATAATTGAAAGAGAAGTCAATGAAGAACGCATGGAAAGGGAAAGAAAGCAAAGAAAGAGAGCAAAATCAAATGATACACAAGGGCAGAATAATAAAAACATCAAAAGTTCAGCTAAGGGAGGAATAGATAATAAGACTCAACAGATTGATGGTGAGCAGTGCTCCAAATGTGGTAAAAATTATGCAGACAAGAATTGTCATTGGAATACAGGTGCTTGTTTCAAATGTGGTCAGATGGATCATAAAATTGCTAGCTGCCCGCTAAATACTGAAAATCAAGTTGGCCGAAGAACTTATGAAGGACAACATAAGGGTGGTGGACAGATTTCTAAAACCCAGGGAAGAGTTTATGCGTTTACTCAACAGAATGCACAGGCTTGCAATACAATGGTGACAGGTAAGAAAAATTTCGAGGATAAAATTTATTTTTAGGAGGAAAGAATGTAACATCCGGCCCATTGGGCCTTAAACCCAGCCCACAAAAAAAAAATGAAGAAGACTCCCGCAGGGAGTCTTCTTCTCCCGACCGGCTCCTAATCGGAGTCGGAAACCTCATCAGAGAGGAGTCAAACTCCTCTCCTCCGGTTCTATTTAAAGGGGAGACCCTTCTCCCTTCTTCCTACCAAAGAATCCTGGAGCGAAATGGCGAAGATCGTCGAAAATCATTCGCAGAAACCGTCACTGTGCCCGCCGCAATTCCTCGCCAGAGAGGTCGCCGGAGCTCGAGGTAAGCATGTGGTTCTCTTCCTCTTTTCTCTCCCTTCCTTTCCGTGCCGGTGTGCACACTCGTCGGTGATCGGAGTCGCCGGATTTTGTCGTGGGAGAGGTTTCGATTTTTTTTGATTTTCAGATGCCGGTGGTCGTCACCGGCCACCGATTTGGGACCCTTGGGATGGCGGTGCGCTCTCCTTCGACTACCGGCCATTCCTGTGCTGGTCGATTGTCGGTCGGCCAATCGTATGAGGGGACCATGCGGTCCCCTGTTTCAGTTTTTTTCACCCAGGGAGGCCACGGGAAGAAGTAGAAGAAGGAAGAAAAAAAAAGGAAAAAGGAAAAAGAAAAGAAAAAAAAAAGAAAAAGGGAAAAGAAAAGAAAAAAAGAAAAGAAAAGAAAGAAATAAATAAATAATAAAATAAAAATAAGAGAGAGTTTCTCTCTTCTTTCAGTCTGAACCCTTACTTTCTCTCTCTAAAATTGAACTTTCTCTCTCTACTTTCTCTCTCTAAAATTTTTCTTTCTAGATTGTTTCTCTCTCTTGATGGATTTCTCTCTCCAAAGTTATCCTTCTAAGATTAGCGCAGTGAAAGGCTTCATTTTGATGATTTTGATCGAGTTTAGGGAAGAATTTGATTCTAAGTGAGATTTTGATTTGAGATTTGTTTAGATTTAATTTTGAATTAAAATTAATATAAAAATATAATTTTGGATAATAGGTACTGAAGAATCTCCTAGAAGTTAGTCGATCTATTTATTCAATACTCTGTGAAAGGTAAGTAATGAATCATCTTCTTGAGATATTTCATATTTATTCTGAAAATAAATAATTATTCTCTAAAATTATGCATGATTTATGAAATTATGTTTTGAAAGAAAAGTGCTTTTGAAATATTATGGTACGTCGATTGTGCACATGTTCAGTGAAAAATTATGATATATTATGATATAAAAGTATTTTGATACAGATCGAATTTATGCTCTCAGCCTAACTATGTTTCAGTGGGCCCCGCCAATGGGGATTATACGTTGGTACTCAGTGGACCCTGCCGGTGGAGGTTGTGTGCTGGTATTTAGTGGACCCTGCCAGTGGAGGTTGTGCACTGGTGTTTGTGGACCCTATCAGTGGAGGTTGTGCGCTGGTATTCAGTGGACCCCGCCAATGGGGGTTAAACGTTGGTCATAGTTGAGGCTGTTGAATTACGAGTGTTTTGAAATCGAATCGGATTTATAATTATATTATATGTGAATATTTGAAAAAATTAGATTTATATAAAATCAGCATGAAATATATTTTTATGTTTATTTGCAGTATTGTTATTAAAAATTATATAATATCTGAAATATCTAGTTGAGATATTTGTTACTTACTGGGCTGTCTAGCTCATTATCTTTCTTTCTATTTTTCAGATTCAGATAATTAATTACGAGCGTGAGAAGAAATATTGGGACAGAGCTTTTAGAGGCGAGATTTAGCATTGTCAACTTCATTGAATTTAAATCTATTGTTTTATTTTTAGTAAAATTTTATTGGATGTAAGATATTTGATTTAATTACTTGAATTAAAGTTGAATAATAATTATTTGAATTTATTTCGCTGTGATGCATTGATATCGTGATGAGATGCCTTGCATGCTTATGGAGAGAGTTCTTCATAAGTATGCGGCGGTTGCTGCGACCTCCTGCTCGCGATCTCGGATCAGGGGCGTGACAATAGCCTTAGCTCCTCTACTCCCCCCCCAAAAAAGGCTGATTCTATGCTATTCTGAACTAATTATACGCCTCTCTATCAAGTTCTACAGGATCTCTATTGCATACTTGGGTTCTAATCCTTATCCTGCATGCATCCTTTCATCATGTGCAACTTTGTTTGCAGGATCTCTATTGCATACTTGGGTTCTAATCCTTATCCTGCATGCATCCTTTCATCATGTGCAACTTTGTTAGACTGCAATAAGTTTTCCTCACATCCATTGTCTGATCTTGGCTTATCTCTCTGCCCACAAACTTTCAAGTATTAGATTAAATGCCTTTGATATTGAGAGTTGAAAGAAGCTTAGCAGCTTGGAAAAGCAAACTTCTTTCCTATGAGGGTAGGCTCACTCTTGTGAATGCAGTTCTAAACACCCTCCCTAGTATTTCATATGTATCAGTTTATGAACTTCCAACATGGGAGTGACAAATATGGAAGAGCATTTCTTTGGAAAAGAGCATACTAATTATCGAAATTATCTTGCTCAATGAACTGGAAACCTAGGGTAGGCAGGTTGCCTTGGTAAAGAAGCAAATAACTTGTATGAGTTGGGCAATGACCAGGAATCAGAACCCTGCTGGAGGTCTTTCTTTTATGAAAATGAACCCTGTTGAAAGATTTGCTTAGAAATATGCAAACTTTGAGCATTGCAAAGCACAAGAAAGCAGCAGGGAAAGTGGTCGTAATCCATGCATGCAAAACTTAATTTTCCACTTCCGATAGCTACCTTTTCTGTTTCTATTTAGAAAAGAGATGATAGTGAGCTAAGCCAATGTGGATTTGTTTAGCCAAGAAGATGGGAGAGATCAAAGTGTGATTTCTTGTCGGGAGTCTGCTTTGTGACGTAAAGAGATGAATTAATGGTTCAACCTCCCAATTATTAAAGCAAGAACTGCTGCATGCGAAGATATTTGTTTCAAAGCGTCAATCTGCAAGAACATTTAAACACACTATAACATATATTCAAGGGATGACAAGATTTATGATTTCTAATTTAAACCCAATGAAGGCAAAATAGGCAAATGGATACTCGCTAGAGAAGGCCTTCATGTTCACAGCTGACATATGAGAGTTGATCCTTTTTCTTCTTGAATGATGGAATCTGCCTTCGGCGGCTCGATGGTTAGGATACCATCTCTATGATGAACTATGAATGATGTAACCCAATTTAGATTCACGAAAATGACCGCAATACGGCAAAATGGTAAGCCTAGACATTATCTTTGAATATATCGAAAAAATATAAGAATATCCAAATTCCTTTGGGGCAGGTCTTAGAACAAGAATATTGTTAAAGATCCTGCGCCAAAAACCGTCGTAGCATAGAAAACATGACACCGATTGAACTTTTCGTGCGGCAAGACAACATGATCTTGATATGTTTAACAGCAGTAAAAGGTACGTTCTTGCTCAAACTTTAATTATTACGGGTATTGATCAACAAGATATCCTGTCTCCTTCCCAATCAGTAAGCATCCATTGGACGTCATACGTGACATCATGTCTGGCAGTGAACATGGAGCCTCTTGCCGAGATAGAGAATCTTTCGGTCATATGCTCAACAGCTGTAAGGTCATTATAGATGGCAGTAACTTGAGATTTGTTTAATAAATTACAGCAGATTGTTAATGGTTAATTTAGCTCTGTTTGCCGGCTACCTCTCATAACTATTATTTAAGTTTTGGTGCAGTCCAAACATATTAGAAGGTTTGAGACAAAAATTAGACTTCAAAATTTCGCAGTCTCATTGAGCTGGAGATGATCCTCCTATTTCTGCTTGCTGAAAAAGTTTAAAAGTTGCCAACTTTCACCTTGTTCTTTTCCTTCATACATATCTCTGCCTTCTCGGGAACTCCGGCATAACAATGCTATTTTAGCTGTTTTCTGGATGCTAGTGTGCTTCTTTCCACAAAGCATGGCAAAGTTGCTGTCAGAGTGGGGTCCATCTTTTGCTATAAATAACCTTCTGAGGGCTTGGAGGTGAGGGTCTTTGAAGCTGTGATAGCAGGAGACAAGTAGTGCACCTTTAGATGTCTCATGGACCCTACTTGCAGCTTCAACAGCAGCAACTCCAGCAACTAGCCTACAATGAGGAAGGAGAGGATGAGAATGGCCTTAAGCTCACCCTTTCTCACATGGCTAAGATGGCCCCCTACCCCTCCACTTGCCTCCTCCCAACTTGGGATCATTCCTTCCCCCTATCTCTCCCACCACCACCCTTGGAGCTCACCAGGCGATGCAAGAAACCAAGGATCAATTCTGATACCATGACACCAAACCAAGTCAACAATGGCAAGCAATCCAACCCCCTCCGAAAGCTCCAATTCCGGGACCATGTTCAAAATTACAAGCAAAAATTTGGAGTCCTGGAGGCTCTTGAGGAGCCGGTGGAAGGTGAGCTTGTCGAGGAAGGCGGCATGCGCTTGGTGCAACTGCTCATATCTTGCGCCGAGGCCGTCGCCTGCCGTGACCGGGCTCAGGCCTCGACCTTGCTCCATGAACTGAAGGCCAATGCACTGGTGTTGGGCACCTCCTTCCAGCGCGTTGCTTCATGCTTCGTCCAGGGCTTGTCCGACCGCCTGGCGCTGGTGCAACCGCTCGGAGCCGTCGGCATTATCGGACCAGCAACGGTCCCCGCCACGGCCTCCGGCAGGAAGGAGGAGGCCCTCGCATTGGCCTACGAGCTGTGCCCCTACCTCCAGTTTGGGCACTTCGTGGCAAATGCCTCCATCTTGGAAGCCTTTGAGGGAGAGAATTTGGTCCACGTGGTGGACCTGGGAATGACCATGGGCCTGCCTCATGGCCATCAATGGCGAAAGCTTATCGACAGCCTCGCCGACCGAACCAGCCCCCGGCCCCGGCGCATCCGCATCACCGGCGTCGGTGCTCAGGGCGATCGACTTAAAGCCATTGGCAATGAGCTCGAGTTCTGCGCTCAGAAACTTGGAATAAACCTCGAGTTCTTTGTCATCGAGAGGAACTTGGAGAATTTCAGCCCTGAGGACTTGGAGCTGGAAGAAGGGGAGGTTCTGGTCGTCAATAGCATGCTCCAACTGCATTGTGTGGTGAAGGAGAGCCGAGGAGCTCTCAACTCGGTGCTCCAAATGATTCATGAACTATCGCCGAGGGTGTTAGTCTTGGTGGAGCAGGATGCGAGCCACAATGGGCCATTCTTTCTTGGGAGGTTCATGGAGGCACTGCACTACTACTCGGCCATCTTCGACTCACTGGATGCGATGCTGCCGAGGTATGACACGAAGCGTGCCAAGGTGGAGCAGTTCTACTTCGCAGAGGAGATCAAGAACATTGTGAGCTGCGAGGGGCCGGCGAGGGTGGAGAGGCATGAGAGGGTGGACCAGTGGCGTCGCAGGATGAGCCGGGCCGGTTTCCAGCCGGCGCCGATCAAGAGGATGGCTCAGGCCAAGCAGTGGCTGGACAAGGTTAGGGCCTGCGAGGGTTACACCATTGCTGAGGAGAAGGGCTGCTTGGTGCTTGGGTGGAAGTCCAAGCCTATCATTGCGGCTTCATGCTGGAAATGCTAGATCACAGACTCGCATGGCTTTGAAACCGGAGACCTTCTAGTATGTGAGAGCAGTAGAATGACAGTCTTAGCTTATAAGCAGCAAACTCTGCTTCAGTTGGAGAGACTGGAGTGTGAGAGAATAAAAGAGCTCCACTAGGGTTTGGGCTCGTTGTTGAAGGTCATGTTTGCCTGAACAGTTGGAATAAAAGACTGGCATTTGCTCTTTGGTTACCATAATTGCCATTTTCTCATCTTCTGACATCCATTATACTGAGGACAAGCTTTGGCGCGACACTTAGATTGCTCTATTGTGATCTGGACGTTGCAAGTTTAAGATAAGAAATAGTCTCTCAGCATGTGAGGATTAGGCTACGTATATCTAACCCTTTCCATGCTGGGATGCCTCTCCTCAAATCTTTTGTATTGGTTACCAGCTACATCTAGCTGGGTTTATGATGTAATCTTCGCTTTCCTAGCAAAGTGACTCAAATTTTCAGAGAAATTCAATACTTCATATGATCTAGTGCTATCGATGTTCCAGGGTAAATTGCATCATTGTTAAGATTGCAGTCAAGTTGGACATTTTCTGAATTGTTTTTGAATGAAGACATTTTCTGAGTTGTTGAAAAGTTGGTGGTGGCCATGGAGCAATAGGAACAAGAGAATAATCCAGGAAATGAAATAGTGGGGTCCACAGTGCGGTTGCTCACTGTTGAAAAGTTCAACAAACAAAAAAATCTAATAGAGAAGGACTTGGGATATTCCAAAAGGCATCACTTCATCTTCCATGGAAACAAGATTCTAGCATTGCTCCTCCAGGTCATTATCCTATGATTCCAAGATGTGACAACCAGTTTGGGGCTGTCTGGTGGACAATTGGTATTGTCATGGAGGTGAGATAAACAGATTCAGACGTACAATTCTATTCAGCCGAATGGAGATATAGCTGCCATGTGCAATGAAGATTTGGACGATGATATTTTCCATTGTTGTTCATTATTAGATGCCTTCAAAATTTTTTATATCCTATGGAAAGCAAACCAGCCAGCGAATTGTCTCGCGAGCTTTCATCATCATCACGAGTTTGCCTCAAATTTCATGCTGCCACAGAATATTCGTCAGGCCGTGTTTGCTGATTTTGTTGGAACGGTTTTTTCTCAGGCGCTAGTTTTTGGTTTCTGAATATTTCTATTTCATTGGGCTTAATCCCTCTCTTCTATCAAAAAAAAAAAAAAAAATGGACAGAGGCCAACATTTATGCCGACACGAGACAAGCATCTGCTGTCCTTAACCAGATTCACATATGAATATGGATCTCTAATTTTTAATGTTATGAAGAGAACATTAGAGTTTGGACTCTGCTTCATAGTTCAACTTCAATATTTTATTTCAGGGATAGAAATTTCTGTTGCTCTAGTAATTAACATTTTATTTACGGCTACATATATCAAATATGCCCATGATAATCAAACTTAAGTACCTCAAGATGTGGTCATCATCAGACTTTTGATTTTTTTTTTTTTTGTTTTTTAGATCCAACCATTTGTTTGAGTTAGTGAGCACTTTTGCAGCAACAAAGATATCCAATCTGAGAATTTTAGCGTATTAGATATGGTTTATTGTTCATACCAGGATAAAGAATGACAAAGATATCCCATATGAATTTCATATAAACCAAGTATGGTTATTGCTTGTATGTGAATAATCTTTGTTTTAGACATCAATTTCAAAAATCAAATGACATATTCATGTATATGCAAAAAGCAAATTACGCGTTAACATGAAGCGATCTGCGCGTGATTGAACTCTATCCGCTCCATTTGCATTGTTAAATTTGATGCCAAAATAATTTGTTTCATAAAGCCTAGGATAGGATTGAAAATGGATAGAATATGGATCAGATATCAATATATCCATATCCATATCATGTTTATATTTGGCAAATATGGATGCAGATTTAGACATCAATCGGATGCAAAGATTCATATCTTTAAATGGATATGGATGTATATCTATATTGACATTATAGATATAAATATAGATATAAATCAAATAGTTAAATTTTGAGATCTTAAAACCAAAAATATTATTAAATAGAAGGTACGTTAAGTTAGTAACATGTTAATATGATCATTTATTTTTTAAAAAATTTAATAAGTTATATATAGGTTTAAGCAGAATTACAAATAAAATTAGGTATCTGAAAATGAGTTGAATAGTTATCATCCATATCTATTTTTCTTTTAACAAATATGGATAGGAATACAAATAGTAATTGGATGCTCAATTTTATATCCATATTCAAATAAACTCAAATACAAAAATAGATCTAAATGAATATATTCTATTCAATCCGATTTTACCTAAAACCTAGGATCTGATGGCCAACAACTTGTTACAGGATTCCATCCAAGAGTTGTATCAGACTAAGGCCAACAGCTTCAAGCACTAATATCTATGACACTGCTTGATCAATATGGTGAGCTTGAAATGAGCAAGTTTCAAATACTCCCTTCAATCCCATGGTGACATATGTAGCATGACTTGACAATTGCATATAATGTTAAAAGAACAACAAGATAAATATTATAATAATGAATATAAAATTGGCAAGAAGCTTTCTGGATTATAAAACATGAAGACGATCTACTGGTTCTCTTCAATCATTAGAAAAGTAAATAATTAAGTGATAATCTTTTTGATATAAAGTCTTTTCAAGAATTAAAACTAAGAAAATCTATGCTTTGAAATAGAAATGATAAAAGAAAATTTACGTAGAGGAAATTCTAGTCCAAATGCAAGAGATTTACACTAGGGTAGAATTGCGATAGGAGTGGTAGAGATTTACCTTATTGCAATGCATTGGTAGCTATCTTTTTTGTTCTTCTTTTTATTTTTTGAGCGGGTAGCTTGGTATTAGATCTGAGCCTTGAGCCTTTTTTATAAGACATGGTCTTTTAATTAAGCCATATCTTTGAGCATAAGGCTCAGAGTCCGATCCCAAATTACCCACCAAAAAACTTCACAGAATAATCAATAGAGACAGAGAGGAGGGGCTCTGGTGGTTTAGAAGAGAGACGGGAAAGGAAATTTATAGGCAAAAAGAGCACAAGAAGATAGATGAAGGTGCATGCATGTATACAACTTAAGATTTTTCTAGATGATTTATGAAAGGCAAATAATTAATCATAGAGGATTCTCAAAATTTAGTGAAATAATTTCCTTCCAAAAGATAAAGGTGAGATGCATCTATACACCTTGGGATCTTATGGAAGGTTCATATAAGGAATACATAACGATGTAATATTTTTTCTAGATTTTGTGAAATAAACATCATAAAAATAAAGAAAAGCTAGTTGTGTCATTTGCCTACAATTTGAAGATGATGACTAGTCAACCACAAAATTTATTTTCAATCCCTTATAAGAATCTATAGAAATTACTATAAACAAGGCATGAATGCGTATAAAATGTATATCTATTATATATACTAAAAGTTTAAAACGGAGGCCGTACAATGCAACTCTTGTATGCTGCCATGTTGTAACTCTCACATGAAAGAAAAATCGCACACCCACGGAGATCGAAAGAATTTCTTAGGTTCCGATTGGAATTTTTCTCGGACATATAGGTTTTTGTGTGGGTTGTGACGGTGTGAGCGGACACTGTTCGGAAGAAGGATTTTAAAACTCTAGCTCTCCCTCTGGCGCCTCTAACCATGACGTCTGGACAGAAGTCAGTGGGGATGATGCATATGGACTTCATCACCTTTGATCCTTCAGTGGCGACCGCCAGTTTCTCTACAGTAGCTCCCTCCACGCTCGGCAAGCTGATGATCACAGAAAAGAAGTTAAAAAGGACCATCTTGATGCTGATCCAGAGCGACACCATCTCCACGATCAAGGCTTTCAACCCCACTAAGATCAAGCTATCCACAAAAATAGAAGAAGAAGGTCGCTTCATTCCCCCCCCTAATTTCCCTCATCCTCCTTTTTTGATCTTGTTAGCAATTTATTTCTTTCGTTGATCTTTTATGGAAGAATTGGGTTCCTTATATTGATATATTCATTTTCCTATTTCTTTTACAAGTGTCGCTTTAACCCTTTACTAATCTTGACCTCGAGCAACCGGTATCGTATGCTTAGTTATTGTAGAGCATCCATGAACTCGCTGCCACATCTGATCAGGTTTCCACTACTATAATTCTTCGATCTGAATAGTTTTTAGGGTTTTTGATCTAACTTATTTCTATTGTTTTATTTAGAAAAATTTCCAAAGATAGTTAGTGCCGTTCTTGACTCTTTTCAATCTCAAGATTTCATTATTTAATATTACATTAATTGGTGTTAAGATGTTAATTGCATCACGAGGGCCTTGGGAATGGAAGCATTCTTATTTCCGATTCTTTTTTTTAGTACCAATTTTTCATTTTAACTTTAAAATTAAAATTTTAATTATTTTTAAATATATATAAAATAGATATTAATAAATTAATAAAATAAAATATTTTTTTAACAAATTGCACCCTGTGTATGGCACAGATTTATAAGCTAGTTAGGGATTATATTTAGGACTATAAGTAGGCATTATGCCCCGATTTGAATCCGATCCAAAATTATTTTTAACCTTTGGGCTAAAAGTTTTATTTTAAAAAGTTTTGGCTCAAACCTAACTGGGCTAGTTTGAATTAGTCATTTGGGTCTAAAATAGGTCTAGCCCAAATCTGATTAAAATTTAATATTTCATAATGTTGCTTTATAAGTAAATAGGCTAGCTAAAAATTGTGTCCTCTTTTATAACATAAGAAGATGATACATGATATATCATTTTTAGTTAAAGCCATTCTAATTTGTCCTTTGCTTCCTCATCATTCTTGATAGATAACAATATATAAAAATAAATAGGTTTGGGTTTGAATTTTGGCTATGTTTCAAGCTCCGTTCGCACTCGAGCTTCGATCAAACTAATAATATACTCAAGCCCGGCCATACAGATAAATAAGCTCTATATTTAAGCTCAAATCTAGTTTAAACTTTTCAGATCTAGGATGTAACCCAACGGAAGTTGGCCTAGCTCGAGCTTATTTTCATCTCTAATTATTTTCATCTCTAATTATATCCTGAAAAATTCTTTTGTTGGTCATGGTATATATTATTAAAAATTTCTAGAAACAAAAAGGTCCTGCATTTCAGTGGTTGGAAAGGGATAATATTTGAAAGCAATATAAAGATGCTTGCTCGTGTAATAATTTACAAACTATTTTTCCATAGGACATGTAATTCATGATGGTGTTTTTAGGTATCAAGTAACTTGATCATGATATCATACCAATCCATCATCCAACAAATCCCTCCATCGGCTAGAAATATTATAGTTATAGTTCCTTTTAAGAAAAACTTGGGAGATTATAGTGAACAACTAGGAAGTCAAATTGGAATTACTTTTGCATTTCACATCCTCAGTGCCACCCTAATTCAAACTCAACCATATAACTCTCTCACACCCCATCATCATCCCCACCATAATTGGAAAATTCATCAATTTCGTTCGAATGAACTCCAATGTTGAACAATTGATAAAATGAAGCAATGGTCCAACAATTGGACGGTCAGGTTTCTTTCAATCAGTCACCCATCATCACGCAGAGAGTGGGAGAGGGGAAGAGAGAATGGATACTCTTGCTGTTCTCGGGAGGAGCCCCTGCGCTCTATCATCCAAAACCCTTCAATCTCGGAGCCACGGAGTCTCTTCGTTCCCCGGCGGCGCGCAAACCCTCTGCTTCCTCTCCCACCGCCACCTCGCTGCGCTCCCGCCGTCGCCGTTCCTCTCCCTCTCTTCCGGCCCCGCCCGCGCCAAAGCGGGCGACGGGAGGACCGTAACTGGCATCTTTCTTCCCCACCTCGTCGCCGCCATGGTGTGTCCATCCTTTCCTTTCTACGCCTTGGATTCGGTGAAAAATGGAAAGAAATCGATCTAGGAAGGAGTAAAATTCAAATTTTGTTGTTGTTTTTTATATTAAATTGTGAAAATCCACCTAGGAGCAACGCATGTTTTGCTTTTTCTCACAGCTTTGACGTTTTCTTCGATTTTTTTTTTTTTTTTTTTGGGTGCAGAAGGAGGTCGAGGAGACTTATATCATGGTAAAACCCGACGGTGTTCAACGTGGCCTGGTATGACTCTTCTTGTCGAGTTTTTAATGGAAGTTTTTGTTTTGCCTGATTTTAGTTAATTTCTGCTTTTATGTGAATATTTGGTTGGATGGATGTAGGTTGGAGAGATTATTTCTCGGTTCGAGAAGAAGGGATTTTTGCTGAAAGGCTTAAAGCTTTTCCAGTGCCCCAAGGAGTTAGCTGAGGTTTGCTTCCCAAACTGCTGCTGTCTTCACTGGTTTATAATAATTAAAAAAAAAAATCCTTGCTATATGAATAAAAGAATTATTATGTGTTCGTGTGGAAAATTACATTTACATGAAAGAATATGAAAAAAAAAAAAAAAGGTTATTCTTTAAACTGTTCTGGTGGAGCTGTTTGACTAAATATTAATGTGGCATTATAAAAAAGTGATGTTTAAGACACTTGTGTTGTTTCTGTGGTGTGAATCTCGCATCATCTTGTGATCATCTTTTGTGGAGAGAGAGAGTAGTCTGCCACTTTTCTTATTCATTTGGATGAATCATTTGTTGCTTGAAGGAATTTCACACTCGAGAAGCCAATTCTTAGCAAAGAGGATGGTCCAGAGTAATGGGCCTGTGAATTTTGTTGACCTAACTAAAGATAGAAGTGTAGGAATGGACAGAATGATTTTTAAAAGTTAGATGCATTAATATAGATAATGTAGATTCCCTACGATAAAATGAGTCGCTTCTGTTCTATTTCTCCTTATTTAGAAGCATTTGTTTCTTCCATTTGCTAAGATGTATTTGTATATTGAGAAATCAGTTTTGAAGGTTTCAAATGAAATTAGGAACAATATTTTCTTTTTTCTCCTTTTCTCCGTGTTTTCCCCCAATTGAAGAATAGATTATCATAGAATCAGACTATCCTTGCTGATCATATTCAAGAGTTGCATCATTTCTCCAATTTATTTTGTTAACAAAAATATAGTAACACATTTTTTTCTCTAGGATTGTGTACTTGTCTGACAGTTCTCAGTCTACAACATAAAATTCACTTTTAGCAGGAATTAAATGCAAACAGGATTTTCATGACATTAGTTTGGGACGAAGTAGGGTGATTGTTGTTGCTGTAATTGAGAATTAGTTAAGTTTGATGAGTAGTGCCTTCAATTCTATTGCTTTTCTAGCAAATTAACCTTGTAAACCTAAGCGATATGGGTGTGGTGGGGGAGGGGGGTTCATGTTGAAGGCCCAAGGATGAAGGAAAAGTTCAGGTTGAAGGCCAAGGATAAAAGTAAAGGTGCAAATATAGTAGAGGAATTTAATAGTTTTAGTATTTGGAGGTTTTATGGGTTGATTTTGATGTTTAGAAGTCTTTCTTTGCAAGTTTCAGGTATTGTTATGAGGAGATGGCATTATTTTGTATATCTGCTTATCTTTGTGCATGTAGTCACTTGCATATCTGTTCCTTATGAAAAGGAACTGAAGTACAGTAGACTAGTTATTTTCTGATGGTCTTTTCATGGACAGGAGCATTACAAGGATCTGAAGGACAAGTCTTTCTTTCCCAAGCTGATAGATTACATCACTTCTGGCCCTGTTGTTTGTATGGTATATTTCTTGGCATTTACCTCTACATACATATAAATATGGTATAGACATACATATGTATATGTATGTATCTCTCTCTCTCTCTCTCTCTCTCTATATATATATATATATATATATATATATATATATGCATGATGCATAGATAATGCAAATCATATTAATATGTTCACCTTTTCCTTCACTCTTTGTTTTCATGTTCCTTTGAATAATGAAAGGCTTGGGAGGGTGTTGGTGTTGTTGCATCAGCTCGTAAGCTTATAGGATCAACAAATCCTCTTCAAGCTGAACCAGGCACCATACGAGGTGATTTGGCAGTTCAAACCGGAAGGTTGTGTTCCTAAGCCCTTTTCCAATAAAATTATTCTCTAATGCACCAAAGTATTTCTTTATCATCTCGTTTTCCAAGCAAAGGGCTTTACAGTGACCTTTTGCAGGAATGTTGTTCATGGAAGTGATAGCCCTGAGAATGGCAAGCGTGAAATTGGTAAGCCATACAACACCTTTGGTAGGCATAATCATAAGATTGCCAATATCTTAGTGTTGAAAGCAAGCCCCATTAGTACTCATTTGTTCTTGTTTAGTTTTCTCATTCTATTTTTAAGGTGCTGGTGATTACTTCGTTCTATATTCTTAGAGAAGTAAATGCGAGGTTTGGTTGATTCCTTTCAATGAACGTAAATAGCAAACATGAATTATTAGCTAGAGTCCTTGTCTGTTAAACTCCAGATAGATTATTCTTTAATCACATATTGAGCTTGAGTTTTTGTTTCCAATCGCACGCACGCACGCACGCATATTCATGCGGTAAGTTGAGATATTCCATCTTTTGTTACCTGTCACTAAAGTCATCATCTGCTCAACCATCAACCACATCTGGAGGTTTTCTGTGACAGTCTTCAATTTTTGCTTCTGCTTCAAGGTTTTAAGTTCTGGCCAAAATGGGTCGATATCAACAGAGATCAAATCAAAACTAAATCCCAGTTTTGGGTTTCAATCAGTTTTGTCTTTTTCGGCTAGTTTCAGCGTGTTTCGGTCAAAACTGATTGGTTCCGGTCCAGATTCAGGGGTTTTAGCTTGTTTCAGCCAAAATTGGCTGAACCTGCCTACACGCACTTCTTTGGAATATTATTTTGTTGTTTAGTCATTTCTTTATTTACTCAAGTATAAGGGCTATATATAATATTAATTTTCAATTATTTTCTTTTGCTTTCTTGAGTTCATAGATGAAATAGATAATGAATATAACCGTGAAAGGGCCAACGCTTCCAAAAAAGGGCTCTTATTGTAGTCTGTTACATTGATATTTAAATAAACACTTATACCATTTGGCAAGGAACTGTTCATTTTAGACTGTCTATGAGCATGTACCACTGGACTATTTTCACCTTATACCAACAGTCAATCTAGCTAACCCAGGAAAAGTAATCAAGGAATTTGTCCACCACCATTTTTCCATGACCATAAGTAGAGTTCATGATGTTTGTCGAAAAGCCACAGAGCAAAAAGAAATTGGATGATGCATGTCATCTTTAAATGATTTCAAGGAAGGATATGTTGTATTCACATAATAAAAGAAAGAAAAAACATCTGGTGGGATGTATAACATGCTTAAAGATACAAAGGTTGGTCCATGGTCAATGAAGTCTGACTAAAATGACTTTGTGGTACTCACTATTAGCTAATCTTTGATATGCAAAGATTTAATCAAGTTGCTTAATTTCAAAGTCAAATGCAAGTTATCTCCAAATTAGGGAGGATAATCAGGTGCATGTGCTATATCTTGCTATGCCCGATTTTGAGTTGGTTATTACTTGGAATAATATGGTGAGCAATTGTATTTTTGTAGTTAGCCTTTTGGTTTCCCTGTCCTTTCCCTCCTCCAATGTCTGTCTGATTTTCCTCTTTCAAAATTTTTTTCTTGGTTTCTGGATGTTTTGCATGGACCTCCAAAAAGTTTCACCAATAAATTGGAAACACAAACAGTGGGCTATAGTTGACATGGCTGTGGTAAATTTCTAAAATAGAATACCTATAGCTGCAGTAAGTGAACTAGTGACTGAATTGAATTAGGAAATTTAGTTGACATTCATCCTAATGGTATGCTATTGAGTTATTCGCTGCAGTTGGTCATTATCTGTGAGATTTCTTTCATTGTCAAGCCTCTAACCTTGATTTCGTTCCTTTTTTACAGCCCTATGGTTCAATGAAGGTGAACTTTGTTCATGGGTACCCGTTCAAGCACGTTGGCTTAGAGAGTAATGTTCTATCTATTGCTTCAAGAAGCAATTTGTGGGGCTGATTAGCTCCATTCTTTAGGATCATTCTTTAAGGTCAGTTTATTCTTTACGGCATGGTTTCATGCAATTCCATTCTGCGGCTTGTATGAAGGAGGCTATAATGACCTCAATGAGGGCATGAGATAATAAGTCTTTCAATTCCATGCTGCTTCTGTATTAGCCTTATCATTGCATTACCTCGAGCAAGAGTTGAGGCAACGGAAACTATGAATTCCTCCTTTGAGGCAGCTTGGCCTCATCTTCACGCTGTGAAGGCACTGATATATGCTTGAATTATTTTTGAAGTTTTAACATTCATCGGCCTTTCACTTTGAACTTTCTCTGCATCACCATGTCTTTGCCATTCTGATCCATGAACTCTAATTAAGGCTTTTGAGGTAGATCAAGTTCTATCATGACGAGTACTTAATTTGAAACACCTCAGCAGTTTTAATTCCAATGCCTTTAGAATTTCAGCATGTCTAAACTGTTTTATTGTCATAGTAGATGGCGAAATAGAGGAAGGATGCTGAAGGCACTCTGCCTTGCTTTGTGTTGCCAGGAACAGTGATGTGGTTTACATTTTGTACTATGCATCACAGATAAATTGAAGCCACGTAAGCCAATGCAGATAATTTGAAGCAGTTGCATCCATGCCAGAGCATTTATCTCAAAAAATTTGTTGGTTAGGTTCAGTCTTTCATAGCTCAATAGCTCAGTAACTTTCCTTGAGCGGTGGAAAGTTTTACTTATGGTGCGCCGGATAATTTGAAGCAGTTTCATGCATGCCAGAGAATTCATTTTGAGATTTGATGTTGGTTAGGTTCAGGCTTTCATAGCTCAGTAACTTTCTTGATCTCTGGAAGGCATTACTAGCTATGTTTTAAAGCAACAGAAGGTAGTGTGAACAAGAGTAAGGCAAGAATTCCCTTTGCGTTTTGACAGGCTGCTGCTACTAATTGAGACGCTGTTAAATTGACATGAGTTAATAGCACTGCAGTGGCCATCAAAAACAAGTCTCAACAACACGTCGGGTGAGATATAGAGTGGCCAGGTACAATTTTAAGTCAATATTGAGGGACCGGAGAAGGCCATGGAGGCCAAGAGATGAGATAAAGAAAGCAGGAACAACAGAAGGGAGCCAAGGAGTGGCTGAGGGCCAACCATTAGGAGACTGGTGAAGCAGCAGGGCTGGAAACGTCCATGATTGCAGCACTTGTACAAACCGGTAAAACAGAGCACCAAAGAATACAGTATGACAAGTGGGGATCAAATCACTACCAATTTCTAAACAAGAAAATGATCAGAATAACATGGGAAAAGCAGGGAAATGGATGCTCAATTTGAAATGAGTGAACGGAATTCCAAATTCTTATTGGTGGATGTATAAAATTCTATGGAAAGCCATATAAGATGAAAGTGAGGGAGATCTTCCATATCTTTTGATATTTGCACTACAGTATGGGGTAAAAAAACCAAAACAAGTGATTCATTTTTAGCCCTTAACGAGAGGAAGGCATTCATGCGCACATTTTCAGCCTATGCATGGTTCAAGTGGTCAAATTCTCGTAAGTAGTGAAGTTGTTATTCATGGAAACATATCACCTCTGAAATTTGATTTGGATTGAACTAGTTTAGGAGCAACCAAGATATTTAACTGTTTGTTTAGGTTTAGCACTTTATTTACTGGACTAGTCAAGTTAATTTAAATTCAGTTCAGGATGAATTAAGTTGGGTTGAAAAAATGGAATGGAGAACCTCCCTACATATATGTAAAGTATGTCAGGTCTGGTCCGGCCATGGACAAATAGTTCATTTTGGTTCGGTTTGGATGTGGTTTTGTGATTTGCAATGGACCCTTTCTTATTGAAGTAGGTTACACTTCAAGTAGAACAAAAAATATATCCTTTTAATGATGATAGAATCTAAACCCAACAGCACTTTGATCTGCTTGTTAGCACTCTTGTATCAGCGAGAAATCTTGGTTTGAACCAGGACAGTGACATTTCCACACCATGCTTCTCATGTAATTAACATTATGAATTTTCTGTAAATCGAAGTCAAAACAGAATTTACTAATGAAATTAAATCTTGTTTGGTTTTGATTTACATAAGACATATTAATAGCACAGTCTAGCATCACCAGAGATACCAAAAACATAGAATGGTAACATTTCGGTTCTGAAACTATAAGGAGAGAACCATGACAAGGAATTTGATAAATGAAACAATCCAACAAAAAGTTCTTAATGCACTAACCTTTTTATATTAGAGTGAACAGTATTCTAAGCTCTTTCATATTAGACTGAACAATGTTGTAAACCATTATGTTTAGTGATAATCTGTGATTTACTCATTGTTCAGCATCAAGATTAGGCCAGCGTAATAATGCCTAAGGATTTATGGGGTTGTTTTATGTGCAATGGTAGCTTGATGTTTTCTGTGGTCAACCTTGTTACCCAAACCAAGATGAAGTCGGAAGTACAAGAGGATAATGAACTGTGTAGTGAGAGTAAAGATGCATGAGAATTTCAGGGGTTGTTAGACCCCTCCAAAACTTGATTTAATTATTGGGTAAGAACTTGCTTTTGGCTTGCCAAGAGGAGCTTAATTTTTAGTCCCTTAAACATCAATATAAGCACAAATTTATATAAGCTAGACAGCCCACAAAAATAAAGATGAAGGCAGTCCCAGATCCAGTTTTGTTCTCAGTCAATTTGTGCTCCATATTAAATCAAACACGATCTTGATTCTTGTCGTTTTGTAAACTCAAGTCTACTCCTAAAAATGTTACAAATATCACTGTCTTTGAAATCTGAATCCAGCAAGTGGCTAAGGAGAATGACAACAGACTACAACATTATACTGGCCATTTGTAAGTGCAGGTAAATAACAAAGCAACAGGCCACCGCCTATGTTACAAATAAAAAAAAAAAAGTCTTTTATTACCAATCTAATGAACAGACAACATGAGCTCATGCAGACCAATAACAGCAGTTCAATGTCCATCATTGCTTGCTTCTACTCGTTTTGGATTGACAGTGGATGGATTGTCGCCGCCATTCGAACAAGCGTTTCCAGCATTAGATGTCATCTCACACTTCTTGCCCTCGACCGATGACGCAAAAGCAAGGCGAGAACCATGTCTTAGCTTTTGAAGTGTAGCCTCTACAAACAGAGAAGACAAATCCAAAACCAAGTTGATCAGAAATAGCACTAAAAAAAGCCAGCAAAAGCTACCATATGGTTGCATACTTCTTTAAAGCAATATATTGGAAGAATGCAAGTGTGGACTGAATAATTATAGTTTCTACAGGACTTGTCTGTACATTGAAAATTCCAGAAGCATTTCAATCCAATGACGATTGAAACAGGAACAATCAATCAGGCTTCAAGCAGAT
The DNA here is from genome assembly GCF_000442705.2 of Elaeis guineensis. Lineage (NCBI taxonomy): Eukaryota > Viridiplantae > Streptophyta > Magnoliopsida > Arecales > Arecaceae > Elaeis > Elaeis guineensis. Next base: position 15,889,307 of record NC_026002.2, read on the forward strand.
TGCCTTTCTATCTATAAATATAAAAAAAGATGTAAACAGCCAAGAAGCAAACTGCACCCAAAGAGGAACATCCTCCATCCTATAAGTAGCAGCAAGCTATAGAATATGACAAAGCTTCCACATTCTCTCTTTTAATTGTGGAATGTCTGCTTGCCAGCAATTTTACAATATGAACTATTAGCTAATTGCGGGATTCGAAGCTAAATATGAATTCCAGATCCCACAATCTTTCCGATCGTCCAAACTAATTCCGGCATTCTAGAAATTATAATTAATTTACATTGCACTCGAGTTGATTGCAAGATTCTGGAGCCCGTAATTAGTTCAAATCATTTGCTCTACAGTCTCTATATAAAGACCCCGGCTTTTAAATAAAACACCCCATTTGGTTCATACAAAAGTACAAACAAGAGGAGTGCACGGGGAGATTTAAGAGGAAATCGTGCCCAATAGAAATCCAGGTATATAATTTCCAACGAACAAAATAAATGCAACTTGATAAGAAGCTAGAGGGTTCACATTAGCGATGAGGACAATTGGAAGGAAACAAGACAATTTGATGACCAAAGCAAAAATCTATCTCCACCATCATCAAGAAAAAAAAAAAAAGCAATAGATAGATTGATAGGTAGAAAGATAGAGCGAGAGATTGGTTACCGTAGATGGAGAGGGCATCGTCTTTGGGGAGTTTGGAGGGGGATCGTTCCGACTCCACGTGACGGAGAGGAGAACGCCGCCGCGTCCCAAGCATCGTCTCCTCCTCTTCCGGCTTTCACTCGCTATTATTCTTGAGCTTTTATAGCCCGTCGTCGAGGAAAAGAAGCGGCGGGAATTTGGACGAAAGAGCGGGAGATTTTTGATGAATTCGATGGATGGAATGATCGGTCTCGCCGGGCGACGCCTGGATTTTGGGGTTGGTTGGATGTCCCCGAGACTTGGAAATGGATATTATACCACCCAAGGACCCAATGGGCCCGGTTTAAGATTCGTAATTTGAACCCCAACTGACTTATTTCTTCAGATGGTAGGATAATTTGACGTGTTTAGCCCATTTAATAAACAGGCTAGGTTAGTTTGAGTTTGAGTTGATTAATCTATTAACTAGTGTTAATTTACTGATCTTTTTTCATCTAATTACTTGATCAATTTATAGAACATCTTATTGATGTGAGCTTAGCATCTAATTAAATCCATTATAAGGTTAAAGAAGCTGCATTTAATTATTAAACAAGCTGATCCAAAGCTTCCAGGTAAAAAAAAAAATCACTAAATCTAATTTTTACGGTCTATTTATGAAGTTTCTATCAGATCAAGGAAAAAAAAATATCAACCATACAATGCACGAAATTTGCAGCAAAGGATGTTAAACTGTATCAAAAGGTCATGATCAAAACTTGCTGTATCGACCAATATCGTCCCATACCGAATGCACCATATTGACATCAAATGGATGTATGATATTGTATCGATATCGAATTGATATGTGATAGCATATTCGATATATTGAACCTCACCATACTCTACTATATACCGATATTATAACAAGATAATATCGATATATGATCCGATACTGAGATAGCAAATGTTTATCAGGACTGTAGTTTGTATAAACTATGACTAAACTGGAATGAATGATGCAAAACCATGATCATTGACATTTGTCAGAAAACCTTTTTGACCTCAAGCAATGATTTTGAGGCAACAGCTTACATAAAGGGTGTTCTCCCATAAAACCTCTTCTCTCGTGCACCTCTCTTCAGAAGAGTTTTCCTCCTCTATTTAGAGAAATCACGGGGATAGCCTGCTCGAGCATCTGAACAAAATGGAGGAATTTCTCATTACGCATTCAAGCTGTGCTCTAATAAGGCAAGTAAAAACACTAGGATGGATTTTCCAAGCATCATGAAAAGGAACATGTATTAGCGAGAGAGAGGCAATAAACCTAAAAACTTAAATATTTGAGCATTTCCCACTCAAACCAAATTTTCCAGTTCCATACTAAACTACCGTGAACCAAAATCCAGAATGAATTGCGAATCATGATCTGAGATATTAATCGGGAAAAAAAAAATGCTACTAAGCATGTAATCTGCATCAGTTTATACTGTCGACAACATAAATACTACCATAATTGAGATAACCAAAAGTAGGTTGATCATTGGACATGAAAAAAAAAAAAGAATCATATAGAAACCAAAAGAAAATTCTCTGCAACAGATGTAATAACATTTATGAAGAATAATTCAGTTTAGATTATACAAGAGGAACTTTCATGAATCACCCCAGACTTTAATATAACGTCACATATACAACAGATGAATCGCTGCAGTAAATACTCTCCGACCGAAGATAGTCAATTTGGAGATTTTGATAGCGTTCTTATACAATATTTTGAATTTTAAATTGTACACCAGTCATATTCCCTCTTTCTTCTAAACATTTGTCTCAAGAAGCCACGTCTCCGTGCTTTGCCAACTGAAACATTTCATGGAGGGGAAAAAAGGTTACATAGTCTGCATTCGAGGAAAACCAAACTTAAACCTAGAGGCATGCCATGCAAGAATTAGACATCTGCCATCAGCAGTACATGGCTAAGAGAATTCAGAAAACCAGGCATCTCGAATATGGTAGAGCACATAACATATACATGCATGAGCAACTGGAATTTTTATAATGAATTATGACCTTGCAATGAAACTATTTTGTATATACAAAAAAAAAAAAAAAAAAAAAAAAAAAAAAAAGAGGGGCAAATGTAACCATTTTTGGAAGCAACAGTGCTGCGTGATAATCAAAACACCTTTTAGTCTTCCAGCCCTGAAGAGAGCTTCTTCTGCAATGGGTCTCCATTGTTCTGCACAGGAGTAGTTGATGCCCAGCCCTACACTAAGTCCTCTTAAAAGCTGCATTGTTTTTAGAACGGAAAAAAGCTCCTCCGGAAAATTCTATAATCCACAGATAAAGTAACATCAGAACTCCCACATTTATGTACAAGGCACGAAGGTTGCAAACTAAAATTATATCATAAGAATGCAGGAACCAACCATTAGGTGGTTGTCCAATGATGGTACATGCACATTAAATGGACCTCATAGAATGACTAAAATGGTTAGAGGGGCATTACACATGTCAACCACAGCAATGTACTCACTTTACCTAGAAAATGACAATGATTTGAAGTAAAACAAAACTAAATCATGATCACTATTATCCTCTATGGACATTTTAATTGTTGTTCATCATAATATTTGATGTGAATCCTCTATATAAACAGGCAAACTTGAGTTTCTAATTGATAGAATTTGGTTTTGAATCATCCAGAAAAGATTGTAGTGCCTCTTTCTCACGCACACCCTCACTGACACACACATTAATCCAACTTTGGATTTGGGTTTATGTCATCATGACCAAAAACATTTTGAATTTAAATAAACTGAACATGAGTTTCTAGTTGATGGGATTTGAGATCATATCTGTCAAATGGGATAATAGGTCCACCGTTGAATGTCTATGGTAGATTTCTTGTTTTAAAAGACTCTAGTGGTAGACAAGTGGACATGGGGGCAGCCTAGCACCTAGGTGCCAGGTGGGCACCTAGAGGCCAATACAGCCCAAAAACGAAAGATTATGAAAAGAAATAATGATAGACAAAAAAGATCATAAGAAATCAAATAAGATGTAGTAAGACAATAGTAAGTATTGTTGAGAGGCTATGCCCATCCTTCATTTCAAAAAAGGAAAAAGTCAATGATAAGTATTATCATGGGAACATCTGATATTACTTTATATATCAATCTTGTCCTCCACACTCAATAATGATGCAAAATGTTCAGGCAGGCATCTGGGTGGCGCAGGCTTGGTAAGAAATCTAGGAAGCAAAGGAACTCAAATTTTAATTCAATGATCAATACTTATAGTTATCTTTGTTTTTATATACTTGACTTTTACAAGTCATATATTGATCTTAGGGGTCAAATTGCCATTGTGTTCTGTTCCAAGGGTCCTTTCATCAAGACTGTTTTGCTCAAGAATTTTTTGAGAAAAAAGAAGCAGGGAGGGAAAGTTGTTCCATCTGGAATTGCTAATTCCAGTTCTTGTGGGGTCAACATTTCTTAGCATTAGCAAAAATTTGCCAGAACACATTAGGGACCCTGGAATAAACAACGTAGCCATAAATAGGAGAAACCCATAACTAACCAGCTAAAATTATTATTTTATGAATGACCATGTTTGATTGGAAAAGTTAATTCCTCATTATTCCCATTTTCAAAAGCTTTTCAGCATAAAGCCTATTCAATCCTTATGCTCAGACCAAACTCAGCCTAAGTCTTTTCAGTGTTTCTTGTAGATGATTGGACTTAGATCACAATGCGGGCTTTTTACAGAGATTGAGAACTTATCAGTGTAAGAAGGGCAAGTGGAACTCTAGGGTCTATTGTTCTAAAATGCAGTGCATGAGGCTTCGTATGCATCCCTTGACCTCACCTCATTGCCTGTATATGGTTATTATATATATGGTCATACCATTTACGGACCGAAATTAGCATTATATGGCCATATATGTGACTAAATTAGCATTCTACAGCTGAATATATGGCTAGCCTAGTATTAGAGTACCATATATGCGGCCCTCTCTCACATGGACCACAGCAGAAAGAACATGTTCAAAACTGATGGTCAGGTTGGATGTGGGTTTCAATCATGTTTTAACTATTGCTATTAGTAAGTACCAACTAGTAAACTAATTGTTAGTTGATATTACTTATCCAAAAATATATATTATTATTATTGTGGTCTTTTATTGTACTTAATGTGTTAGACTTATTTTTATATACTTAAAGAAGATGAACTGCATATACAGGCATCAAGCCTCAACATATGGATGGTCCCTTGACCGCCTGTACCGTAACGACCATTTGAAACACTACAAGGGCCCTAATCTACATATATACGGTAGGGCATCCAACCTCCCCATCCCAATCCATAGTTTGTGAAGCCTACCGATATTAATATTAGGCAGAAAAACAGAGGATAAGAAGGACAAGAAAAAGAAAGAATATAAAGAAGAAAAGAAAATTTATTATGACTTCTTTGCTGTCAGAACCACTTGTGAAACCGCAATTTTATGGGCTCATTGTGATTATTGTTTCCAATCAAAGCCTAGATGTTTTGCTCCTGCTTTTTCAAAAGGGCTTTCCAGGCAGCATTTATGTTTGGTGTTAGGTAAACAAATTATTGCAGAGGCACTTTTTAGCGAGGAGGGGGAGAAAGAAAATGAAATAATACCTATGGGCAGTGATGGTGACCATAAATGCTTGTAGCAGTTTCGAATCTAACATGTTCTAAACCTGACCCAAAATGGAAATGGATTTACAAGTCAGATACAGAGCCAACTCTTCACACATCTTGGATCAAGGCAACTCCAGCTTAGCTTGGTTCTAGTTGGAATTATATGGACCTTACCATCTTAGAATATAGATCAGTATGAAGTCTATTTGGTTTCTAAAGGGTTGGATGCAAGTTTCGAACATTTTGCAAGTCAAGTTAAACAATGGGATCTAGATTAGGGAATCAAACCAAATAGTAGGTTCAAGTTTTTGGTTTCGATTGGGTTATGATGAGTTGGACTACATCTGGATCTGCTAATTCTCTTGCAACCCCAGTGAGCAACCCAATGAATGTACTCACAAACAAGCTGATTTCATTTCTAAGAAACAAAGCAGTAGCTACAAACAAAGATAAGCCAAAATTTTCTTAGTTTCTCCTAAAAGCTGCTTTTAACTTGTAAGAAACATTTCACACTGTGCATTATAACACATGGTATTTCTACAAGAAACACTCTTTTGTTCTAAAATTAGTAGAAGGATTTATTTTTAAAGCAGTCCATAGGATGCATTTATGTCTTAATTTAGGAAAATCATACGCACTACATATTGTTACATAGCCATAACATCAAGATAATTTAAAAAAAAATTATCAATGAAGTACAAAAGAAGAAAAAAATAAATGGATGGCAATTTTTTGAAAAAAAATGTTAATGTAGATAGCACTGAAAATAACCACACACCTGGACAGCGACTTTATTTAAGGAAGAACCTTCGCAAAATGGTGAAATCATAGTTACTCCTGGTGGAAGTTTAGTATCAAACATTCTTACAGCTAATTCAAACAGTTCCTTTTCTTCATCAGCACATGTACTCAATGTTTCTATTCCCAGCTCCCTAAAAAATGATGTTAACTAGTAGGCCTCACAGTTATAAAAAGAAAATTGAATTTCATTCAGCAATTAATAATATCTCACGGGATAATAAATTTATATATGTAAACTATGAAAACATAACAAAATCAACTTGCAGTTAGTGTTTGATGTTGCATAAACATCTTAGAATCTCCCTGCATGCAACTAGGAGAATTAAGTACAGTACTTGTAACTCTGTGTAGCCCTTGAAGGGTCTTTGTCAGCAAGTGCAAGAACAAGATTTGCATATCCAAGCCTCAAGTCATCAGGAAGTTGCTTCACTTGCCCATAATCGAGTAAAGAAACCTAACACAAAATAATAAGGCAACACAGTTTTCAGAAATACATTGAGGTCCAGACATCAGCAAGGAAATTTATTGGATGTAAAAGCGTAAGAGACAACTGCAAGTAAGAAATGAGAGATTAGATGTGCAATTTTTTTCAATACAGTATTAGTAGCATACTTGCCTCTGAGTCCTTGCAGATAAGGATATTTCCTGGATGTGGATCTGCATGGAAGAAACCATCCCTCAAGATCATTTGACCATATGCTAGTGTCAGATTTTTCAAGATTTTCCTGCATCAACACAAACACAGAGAAGGAAATCAGGGCATTATTCTTACGGAACTAATCAATATGGTCTGTACAAGAATGTAAAGAAATTTTCACAATCAAGTTATGTACAAACTGAAAAAGAGGAAATTGTAAGAATAAGCGCAACCAGTTTCTTCTCTCTCTGTTTTGTTTTAGTGAAGAGGAAGCCCAACCAATTTATAATTGACAGGTAACTAAATAATGGATCATAGGACCTCAATTAGCAAGATATTTTAGTAATAATTGTTGTTCATAGAAAAAGAAAAAGATCTGGAATTATAGACATGCATAATTTGGAAAATATAGAAATTGAGTGCCCTATTTACCCAGTAGTAATATGCTTTCATGTATTATTAATTAGAAAACAAGAATATTGAATCTTGGGCACCTGCAACTTTCACCGGATAATAATACTATTTGAAAGGGCACAAGTATAATCATAGGTAAGGTCATGCATTTGCCCAGAGACTTAAAATTGAAGGAAATGAGGCATCATACTCTCAAGGATGATCTAGGGGCTTACTGCTTTGCCACCGCTGCAAGCTTACCACGAGGATCTATGCCCCTTTTTGCTATTTCATCACCAAGATTCATTATAGGGATTCCATTTATAAACTCCATTACTACGACATTCCTAATATAGCAAAGCAACATTAGAAATGTTATTCATTGGAAATTTAAATAAAATGATGCTCCATCATCAACTGCAAAGACCAGTGAATGAATAAATAAATAATGTTCACTAATGCATCCTAAATAATGCATCATAATATTAAAATACAGATAAAATGCAAGAGCCCTCATGTGTGACATGACAAGATCACCATAAATCAGGCATCAAGAATTAAAAAAAGTAGGCTAAGAGCATGTCACAAGAAATTAACTTTAATGATACTGCCAATCTGCCATACCAGAACCAAGATAGTGGCAATTAAGCATGAAGAATTCTGTAACATGACTCTATAGGATAAGGTGGGAAGAAAACATAAGATAGACATTAGCAAAGTAAAGATTTCTATGAACATAGGAAGTGCTCCAACATAAAGGAACTCAGTCCATAATCACGAATCTGTACATGAAATAAAATTTAAGTAATGAGGGCAAACTAGACTATAAAACCACTAACCAAGCTGTCTATCATATACTAGTATTCAAGGGAATTCAAAAATCATGCTCGATAAGAAGGATCAGGCTACTTCCTCCAACTGAATATACATGATATAGATTTTCATTGGATGAATCAGCTACTCAGAATTTACATGCACATAGAACCTCTAATGACTTATCTTTATGTGAATAAAAGAAAAACAAGGAGAAAGAACTAGTTCATAAGACCAATAATCCTGCTGTTCTGTACTGACTAGTGTCATAGGGAATTCAAAACATCATGCATCACTTGAAAAAGAGCAGGCTGCTGCTTCCAACCAAAAATCTAACTAGAGTTAGGATATGAAAGGTAATCTCTTAAGACATTTTACTTGCATATTAAAAATGGAACAGCAACAAGCCAACCCAGACGTATATGGGCAAATAGTCTGATGCTCGGTTTATCTCACTGCATTACTGCACTATAGTTGTACATCAGTCATCAGTCATTAAGTTTGTAATGTATGAGTTGGCATAACTAACAGCTCCAGATCCACAGGAAATAAAATTGACAATATTCCAAATGGCAGGAGTAGCATTGCATTAGGGATAAGAAGCAACTGGAGAAAAAATTAAATGGCAACAGCTGGAGCTTGGTACAAACCTCTCCTGATAGCAAAATGATGTTACAGTAGTTTATAGGGTAGACCTAGGCTTATAACTGAGATCTCAAGAAATCTAAACAGCATGGCAAGAGAAACCTAAGACCTTTTACTTATGCTTTAAAATTGTAAGAATGAGTAACCCCACTATGATGCTTATGTGCTAATCACATCATGCTCAATTTATCTCATCTCAGTCATGCACCACAGTTGTACCTTGATATTTCAGAATGCAAGTTTATATGTTTGAGTTGGATAAGTTATACAGCTCCAGATACAACAGGAAACTAATTGACAATATTTGAATCAGCTAGAGTAGCCACTGAGGAGCGATAAGGAGCAATGAAGGAAAGAAGTTGTGCAGCAACATCTGAAGTTTAGTGTAAATGTGTAATCCTCTATGAATACTGAAATGATATTACTGTCATTTATAGCATTGGCCAGATTCCTCCACTTAGGTTGCCAAGAAGGTCTCAGGATATCTAAATGGTAAAATTAGAGAGATCATGATGAGGACATTCTCTTTTGCCCAAAATTCACCTTGACACTTCTGCACAAGCTCCAAACTACCAATGACTTCTTCATTATATCTACCAAAGCACATCTTATCACAAGTTTTAAGGAGCATATAGAAAGAAGTTATATAAGGCATTAATCCCTAACAAAGACAGTGCCCAAACTTCAATTTCTTTACAACAGAAAGATTTTTAAAAAATTTAAAAAAGGGTAAAAAAACATGAGTTACAGGAGACAAGTGTTAGTTTCTTCGCTGAATGTACTTAGTTTCTTTGCTGAATGTTGATTAGGATCTAATGTTGCAATCTCATTATGTGCACAAATCACGAGAAAGATCTCCAAAAGGTGCCGTACTGTCATTTAAAGTGACCTAGATGTGCACAAATCATAAGAAGCATCTATATTTCATGCATCATACCTGGTCACCATGTCACGAATTACATGTGGCACCAAAACAGGAACCTTTTTGTTGTTAGCATGAAATGAATGTCGGATTCTTTCCATGGCCTCGGCTTCTCGCAGAAAATCAAATTCATATCCAACCTTTGAAAGCAGATAAAGGCCAAAAAAATGAGAAACAATGGCTAAGAGCAGCAAGCAAATTCAGTAGAATTAGATCAAATAACTATTAAATTAAAATGTCCAAGATACTCGATCTTCTATCAACAATGCTACATAAGGAATATGGTGGAATGAAATACTAGAAAAATGTAACTGCACATGTTCAAAAACACTATGCAATGAATTGACAATTCGGTAACTACCAATACCTTTAAACATCATAAAGTTACCCAAGCAAATGTTCCTTTAATTAGGGAAGTAATAGTCACATTAACAGCCTATGTGTGCCTACACATCAAATCTTCTTGAACTATGAGTCTGACCCCTGATCCTAAGGACAACTATTCAATGTATTCGTTGTTTCCAGTTCTTACAGCCACAACCATGTTTTCACATCCATCTACATCAGTATGTGTGCAATTATCCGTGGTTTTCCCTGCAGTCGTTCAACCATTACAATCTGTTGTTAGTCTGTTAACATGGTTGCATGTCTGCATCTAGTTTTTAACATGAGACTTAGAGAAAGACTTGTAATCCAAAATTTATTTAGATTAGTTGAGAACTATGTTTATATAGTTAAAAAAACATGGCTGCAAATTACAACAAGGCAATTGAAATAGGTCTGTGATTAAAAGACTATCTTAATGTCTTAGTTGCAGTTCTTCGTTATTTCTTACAAACTCATGTGCGCAGATGCATGTCAAGTGTCAGCATAATATGACAGCTGCAAATATTCTAAATGAGTACAATGTGTCATTTAAAAGACCCCAGCTACCAAGCACTAAATACACACAAGCCAGGAGTAGGATTTAGCATCAATAAAAATAGCACTATAGAAAATTTAGACTATACTGCTAGTAGTGTCATGATCCCACACATTGAGGCTTTAGACCTTTGGTTTGGTCTGGACACAAACTAGTCATGCCTGGATTCCCTAGGTCCAATATAACTACAGAAAAAGGAAGCGTATCTTATGAGTCAGCAATTGCTTGATCCATAACTCATATTACATGTTCTCCAAAAACAATTTAAAGATGTAATGATATGATCTAAAATATTGCAAGTATGTAGCATTTCAAAATATAAACGCCAACATAATGATAAACCGATCAGCAGTTCTTTTTATTAGTCAGATATAATGACAGAAATTGATTGATATGCAGATAGAAGTTCTTAGCATAAGAAATACACAGTTGAAATGCAGTAAAGGAACAGTAAACACCTGCTTCTCGACCTCTTTGGTGAGAGAAAATAGATCAAATTTGATGTCTGTCTTTTGCAAAAACAAGACAAATGCTTGCACATTGTGGATATCAATCATCATCAGCTGTTGAACTCCAGGATGTTGCACCTAGAAATCTTCATAGAAGTTAATGAAGTACACATGCATCAAATATTTAAAGAAAAGAAATATTTAAACTAATCCTTACCTTAACAGCAACATCAGTCTTTTCACATCTCAGTCTTGCCCGATGAACCTAAAATTACAGATAAAGGAAACCAAAATAACATTTCGATATATGAACTATGTTGACTGGTGAAATCAAGATTCAGAAAACATACATATGATAAAGAAAAAATTAGAGAATAAATAAGAAGAATTTTAAAGAGATGTAGTTGAATGTGACCAGGTTTTCTTTTTTATTGCAATTAAAATTTTAAGGAAAAGTGAAAATGATCCACTAGTTTGTTTTGGAAAATGATATTGGCCAAAATAAAAGTGGGGGCATGACCTTTCAAAAGAAATAAAAATAGCCCATACTCTGTTAACAAGCAAATAACAGATGGTTCACAGCTATAAAACTGACAATCTTGGTTTACCTGCCCAAATCATGTTTAACTACAATTGGCCGAATAGTCCATTGCTTAAGAACGATAAGAGCAAGCAAGAAAGAAAGCTTAGGCAGTCTAAGAGCTGTGTATCCCATGCTCCTCTCTCACACCTTCCCCTTTCCATAGAGCTTCCCAACACCAGAAGGATCTAACTCACTCTAAAGCTGTATATCCCATTGTTCGCTCACTTGGCCCAACCCCACTCCCCCCCCCCCACCAAAACCCCAACCACAAAAAAAAAAAAAGGAAAAAAAGAACTCCACCCAACCACACGCACCCATCTACCCCAAAATTCAACCCTATTTGCATGTTAAAGCCCTTAGATCCATATCTTCCACCACTGCTTCCTCCACTACATCCAAATGCAGGTTGCCATAAATGCTGGGAAAGTACAGCTGCAGCTGTTGCAACTGCCCAAGAAGAACAAGCACATTTTTACAGGTAAAACCTGTCACCACCACCTCAACTACAGTTAAGCATAGCTAGCCATAAAACTTAGGAGGCTACAGCTGCAAACAGGAACCTGCTTTCGTTTTGCTTTTTTTTCTTTTCTTTGTTGAGACTCAATTAGGTTAACAAGTTGGATTTAGGCTCATATAAAATCAACGAGTTTGGTTTCAGGACTACTTGACCTGACTGAATTTCACTGAACTTGACCAAATGCTACACTTAAACAACAAACAAGTCTACATACTTTATTTTTGAATGATTCTTAAGTCCTAAGAAACTCCATGAAGTGTTTAAATTAAACTTAAACAGAATTTGTTTCAGAAGCAAATTTGGCAAAGATAATCAAAAGTCCAGCTGCAACTGAAAATCTGAATCATTTGAAATTTTAGCAGATCGGAACAAATGGCAATATCAAAATTTGAGACATGTGGTAAGAAATGATGGAAACCAAAAGGATATTCTGAAAATAACATGTAACAAATGGTGGAAGCAGTGTTGAATGCAATACTTGTCTTATGTCTTGAGAAACAAACTCAACATTCTGAGGCTTATCCTTTCTCCTTATCGCCTTTCAATTTTGGCCTTTTACCTTCTTTTTTCCTTTGTTTGACCTCCTAATATTTCACTCCTACTTAAGGATGCTGATTGCAATATTTTTAGTTATTGTACTCTGCTTCTAGTCGTCATAATATTTAGTTAGCTTCTCAACATATTCAATAAAATGTCAATTCATTACTAATTTGATGATATATACTAGGATTTAGACATAACTCAGAAAAAGTGGACTGCCAGCTAATCGAGGTGTAATTAAAAGTATGCAAAAGGAAATTACAGAAAGAAAATTGCATGTAGCAAAATTGGAGCAAAAAGGATGACTGTATGACCATAATTATTAAGCTTCTTCAAATTTTAAGAGTTTTGTGAAATGTTAAAAAGGAACCTGTGCAATTGAAGCAGATCCAATGGGCTCAGCATCAAAGCTTTCAAACATTTTGGTAAAAGTCTGCCCCAACTCCTTCTCCAATATACTGCAGACCACTTCAAATGGGGTTACAGGAGCCTTGTCACATAAAGTAACTAGTCTTCTTACCCAAGCAGCTGGGGCCAAATCAGGTTTCCCCAGAATTTGAGCAGCCTGATGAAAATCCCATATTGTTGAACATTGATTGCTAGAGAAATTGCTTTCACACAAAGAAGCATACTTGTAACAACGAAAACATACTCTAAATATCAGTTTCATAAAGATGAGAAATAACAATTTGAAGTAGACCTGGAATGCAGAAAAGTTAAAATCATAAAATCTGCATGGAAAAGTAGCTATATGGGAAAAAGGAATATTTCATCATAAATACCTCTTTTGTGGCATTCTGTATTGCAGGAAATTAAATTGAAAACTCAATTGAACAAGGATTTATGTGATATGCAGTCTGCCGGTGGCCCGGTGCATATATGGTTTCATATGCAATTCATGTTTTTTTAAAAAAATATTTCAAATAATAAAATATATAAATAGTTAAAAAATAGAAATAAAATCAGAAAATTCAGCAATAAAATAAGCAAGTAAGTATGCATATTCTAACTTATTTGAGATTTTTTAGTGCATATTCAAACTTCCAACATAACATCACACATTAACATAATAAAAATGATAATACTATCCTATGAAATATAGACCATGCTCAAACTTGCAACAAAGAGTAACCAATATGTTGCAAAAACAAATATTAGAAATCTATGACAAAGTTTCAACTTTGAAAAACATACTTCACAAACAAAAGTGACAAAATGCAGGTCTAGACCAAAGTTTAGACTTTGACGTATGTATTTCATAAACAAAAGTGACAAAGCATATAGTACTTCAGGTATGCAGGCACATATGGAGTATAGGGGTGCAAATGCATTCACATATGCAGCCACCCCGGCATATGGGGCCTAGCACATAAAGTAATCTCAATTGGCCTGTACAGTCCGATCCAAGAGCCAACTCCGCATATGTGGCCACATACAGCTTTTCAGCACAGTATTTACTACCTGGAAACTGAATTTTCAAAGAGAAGTATTTTTATCACTTTTGCAGAAAAAACAAAGCTAGGTAAAGAAGAATTACATCTCAAGGAGCATTCTTTTGAGTCAGATTTTAAATGAAATTCTCCCCAAATTTATTAGAGAAAGAGAGAGATTGATGAAAATCATGAAAATATGTTCCAAAATTATAGTCATCGTTCATTATGAAATAGTAGAAATACCAAACAGAGATAGAAAAGATAAGATGAAGAAAAAACTTATTGATGATACAACAAAAGGTAAGCAATCCCTAGATAGATTTATTTTCACTATCATCCGTTACCTACACAAATTATCAAAAAAGAAAAACAAATCTACCTCTCAAAAGTCGTTATTTCTTTCATTATTCTCATTAGGCAACATCAAGCAATCATAAGATAACATATTAAAGAACTGAAAACTAGAAAACAAATCCAAAAACCTTCAACTAAAAGCATAAGAACATTACCAAAGTCCACCCAGAACATCGATACAAAGAAAATAAAACACCCGACTTTAATCCAATCCCACTAAAAAAAACCCACTCTTTAATAGACTACCTTGAGAAAGAGCCCACCGAGGTCGGAGCAGAGGGAATACATCTTATCCGCAGCGAGCTCGTGCTGCCTCTCCCACATTGCTTCCCTCTTCTCCGCATCCTTCACGAATCCCGCCCGAAACTGGCAAACCTGGGAAACCCCAGCGACCCAAAAAAACGTTCAAAGATCCCAGCTTTCGCTCACACAGCAACGACGGACGGAGAAAGCCATACGCACACAGACACATAGAGAAAGAGAGAGACCTTGTAGGTGGTGTAGATGTCGGCGGCGCGGATCCAGAACTGGAACGAGCGGTGCCAAGGGGTGAGGTGGGCGGTGAGGTTTTCTTGGAACTCTCGAAGCCCGGGAGAAAGCATTTCGAGATGACGGAGACGAAGGAGATTAGAGTTTTGTATGGTTCTTGATCGATGGAATATAATATCGGGTTTACGTTTGTTTTGGTAATAATATTGGGTTTCGTGGTTGAGAAATGCAGAGAGTGCGAGTGGAGTTTGGGTTGGGGACCAAGGAGATGGCTGCTGTTCCTTTTTTTTTTTTTTTTTTTTTTGCCCCTTCCTCCAAAAGTTGCAGGGTTTTTCCCAAATGAAGGCTTTTTTTTTTCAAAAGTTGCTGGGTTTTCCCAAATGAAGGCAAAGAGGTACCTTGTGACGGAAAAGGGATTAGCAACAAGCATCCCTTCCGAGTGGGGAGTGTCCCAATTCAGATTACTTTTGGAGGAGATAAAAACACCGTTTTAAGCTCAAAAAGCACTTCCGATGACATACATGGATGTTTGATTTTTGAGAAATCTCACACCTAGGTTCTGTTTGGTTCATGAAAAATATTTTTTTTGATTAGAATATTTTTTTCACTAAAATTAATTAATAAAAATATGATGCCTACAAAATAATTTGATATATTTGGTTTATCATTAAAAAATAATATATTTTAAAATATCTTATATTTGATTGTACATTTATTTTTTTTTTTAAATTATAAAAATTATTAATTATATTTTAAATAAAAAAATATTTTTATCTAATTATATATATATATTTTTAAAAAATATTTTTGAAAATAAAAATATCTCAATTTTTTGCTCATGAAAAAACTAAAATCATATTAATTTTTTTTCTAATAAAATTTAAAAATTTTATCTATGTGAAAAATACTATTTTACATTTTCTCTGCTCTAAAAATTTCAATCAAATAATAAAAATTTCTTCATTTTTCTATAGACTATACTTTTCACTTTCTCTTCTCGCAAACCAAATAAGTCTATAGTGAAATCTATATAGATTTTTGTTAGAATGAGTTTGGTTTTCTTGAAAAATAAGGTATATTGAAGCATTGCTGTTTGAAAATTTTGATTTTATACCCAAATATTCTCTCTATACTCGCGAAAATGCAATATTGCTTTTAACATTTGTTCTATGGTGTGGATTAAAGGAAGCATGTTTAGGATATATGATGATTATCTCATGGCAATTAAATGCAAGTAGCATGATAATATTATGCGAAAATATAGATCTAGTTAGCAGCAAACAGAATCCAAGGAAAATGATTTGTTTGGTTTGGCCTATAGCATTGTCATGGGTCCCACAATGTCCTTATGTTATAAAATAACTAGAGAGACATTCTCTTTGCCCTAAATTCACCATGCTTCTCGTCCATAACCTTTTAGCTACCATGGCTCCATCATATTTGGTAAATCTCGTATCATCATATTTTTAAGCAGCATCTATGATCGGCTATGTAAGGCATTATGATCCTACACAACACAAGGTCTTTTAGCCATGAGCCACAAATTTTCAAGTCTATGTTTCTGTATCAGATGGTTGCCAATGAGGAGATATTTCTATTTGATTACATAAGAAATATTTCGTTCTTGATGGATGTAACTCAAAGATAGTTGATAAAGACATTGCTGCTTATCAACCGGCAAACTCCAAATTTGATTGTTCCCAGATTCTCTTCTATACTTGTGATGTGATGTTCATGTGATGGCAAGCAGACGTTCATGTGATGGCAAGAAGACATTTTTGATGGGGCCTTCAGCACTACAGAATTACTCACCAAGATCTCATCTATTTATCTCTCCTATGTCTTAGACATGTATAACATTTGGCTGTTTTTGCCACCCGAGTTCAATTTGTCACTTCAAACTCTAATCCAACTCAACCCCATCTAGTTTAAGTTGGATTGGCTTGGATGATCTCGAATCAAAAATTTGGTCGGAGTGGCTCCAAATCTAACCTCATCAGTACTTTCATGAGGTGCGTCTTCAAGTAAAAGATAGCCTTTGATGTAAAAATGGATCACTTATTAGCTCTTTTTGCCATGTAAGAGGACCTTGGTCATTTCAGCCTCTAAACCATGTACCAAATGTTCGGGCATCGTTGGAGGTGATGTAAATTACATTCATATGCCTGAAATGTTTCATGCGATGCACTGGCTTTTTAGCCATCATCTATGGAGCTGTAAGTATGAGATAAAATGGTAGCACATGGATGTCCTTTGAGCAGAGACCTCATGGGCCATTTACTTGGCACACTGCCAACAACCCCACATTCCATGAGCAGTGGCCTTATCCGTGCATATCAGCATTTAATTATGAGTGTCTACAGCTTGAACAACCATCATGCAGATTTGAGTACGTAAAGTATGCCATTGGCCAACCAAGCTCATTTCAAGTAAAAACATAGCTCATTGGCTCTCCTTTCTTGCAAAAAAGTTGTTTTGCTTGGATATTCCTCATCGATTCGTACAGGGTTGGTGTTTGATTGAGAGTTAATCATACAACAATTGCAGCTTGCGGTGGACCATACCTGCGATGAAAAAGCCACCAATTCATGATTTGCATGATTAAGTTCAAGGAAATCCTCCATCTACTCTGAATCATATTACTAGGTAGAGAAGAAGCATGACTAAGTGGCTCACCTTATATCTTGCATTCCATAAACTCCTAGTATTAGGCATTATTGCCTCTTTGATCTGATCTTGCATTGCTCCATTGATTCACCATTTCCTCGATCTTTTGTCGCATATCTCCCATGTAACAAAATTTTGAAAGATGGTGTTCCTAGCAATATGGTTTAGCACAAGACCGATCTTATGTTGGGTCCGGTGCTTCTAATAGCCGTTGGTGCCTATAGATTCTCTCTCCTGTTTGTCTTAATGTCGTGTCAGCTTTTCAGGCGGCCCTACATGGTGGAGTCTTTCAGGTTAAGGCCCATGGAGAAAGATACAAATAATGGTCCCAAGACATCCTAAGGTGAGTTACTTGTAAGTAAACCCAGTCCCTGGCAAAAGCAGGATCAGTAGGGAAAGCCCCATTCTTGTTTCAAATGTTAGTTCCACTGCATTGTGCCACCAGAAGGAACAGTTACGGATCTAAATGTGGAATTATAACACTAATATTGCTACTAATAACGATGGGCATACTGAACAAATTTGTACTAAAGAGAGAGAAAAAAAAAAAAAAATCATAGATGGTATCATGTCAAGATTATTGCAATAAGCAAGACATTAATTGTAATCCTGCTTCCACTAGTACTAATTTTGCCAAAAACAATTTATCATGATTATCTATATAAAAAATTCTTATTGTATAGTGGGGAAGTATTAGATTTTGATTAAAAATTTAAGATAACTGACTTCATAGACGGAAACTTTGACGATTACAAAGTCCATGATTTTAAATCATGGTCATTATTTTACATTGACAAGCTCATCAAACCATGAAGAATGAGTAATCCTTCAGATTTTTTTTTTTCCTCAAAGCACTCAAATAAGGTTCCATTGACATCCAACTTTATAGAGAAATAATCATACAAACTCAACAAAGTTTCTATCAATGATGGCAATTCCAACCTAACCGTGGCATGCTTAATGTAACAATGTCAAATGGCTCCCTCCCGTTTCATCAAAAAAAAAAAAGAAAACACCCAAAGGCGACAGTGACATGAAAGAAGTTTCTTAAGAGAGAAAAAAAAAAAAAGACTTGCGTGGAGAGATCATTAGGACTGCCGGATTGGTTAAAAGTCATTTTGTTCATACGGAACCTTCCAACATCGTCAAAAATTCTCAAAAAATAATGCAAGTTGTAGGCCGCTCATAAACACGACAGATGCTACAGCTTAGATAAGTTGTTTTCTCCGTTTTCGTCGATAGCCTTTCCCCTCACGCTACCTCAAAGTCATGGCAGTATCCCCACGCTGCCACCCATCGCTGGCCGGCCCACCATTGTCACACCTAAGTCTTGATGGCAACTACATCATAAAAATGTTTTGGAACGCCGGCCGTTTGGTTCGGGGAGAAGAATGGACCCCAAGCCTCTAAACTCTAATTTCTACTCTATTTAAGGGTGCATTTGTTTCACGATTGGAATAGATATCAGAATGACCATAGTCCTTGAACGTGTTTGGCTCATTATCAAAATTAGAATTAGAATCATAATGAAATTTGAATAATCGGAGAGAATAGAAATTACATTTTACGAGATTAGAATATTTCGATTCCTACTTAAATCAGAATGAAAATACGACTTCCTCCAAATCCAAACAACTAGCATATGAGTTATTCAAATCCACTCCCGATCCAGAGTCGAACTCTCTCTCCAACTAAACATGTCCCAAATACCATTTTGATTTTGGCCACGATCTAAAGGAGTCGAGGGATATGACCATTCTATTTTCTATTCTAATCTATTTCGACTCCGGCCATGAATCAAACATGCCCTTGTTTTCTTCCATGCCCTCCATCAGTAGGGTTACCATTAGAGAAAGTCATTTATGAGCAAGATATATTTGGCCCAAAAGTATAGCTCGACGGGAACTCGCTCTATCGAGTAGTATTAACATCTGCAATCAAAATATAAGCAAGCCAAGCTTGAGATTTGCTGCTCATCTTTAGTCTAATTTAGATCAAAATATAAATATAACAGTCTGTTATTGTATTATTCTAATTATAATTTACATAGATCTAGTTTACATCTAATCATGCTAACATGTTCTGTTTGAATATTAAGAAGATAAAGCAAGCTGTCTGATTAAGTTCTGAAGATGGAGATTACCTTGAATTATGTTTTTGAAACCTTGGAGGACCTCATACTCTCACCAGTTGCTTAAAGTAGATTCCTCCTTTTTCTTTTGATGAAATTAAAGTAGATTTTCTTGACCAGCTCAAGTTTGGCTTGAAACTAAATAAGCTAAGCTCAGCTTGGCTCAAATTTTATTCAGCTAGCGTTCAAGCCCAGCTCAATCATAATTCAAGCCAGGCTAGAGAATGGCCTGGCTTACTCAGCCTCTGATCATTTGCTTGCACCCCACTCTGTCACCATATGATAATAACAAAGGACAGGCTGCATTAAGAACCATGGGGACAACTTCATCTTTTATAGTTTGTTTAATCCTCTTGATTTGGCATGTTTCAGCCTTAGACCCTAATAAACATCTCCTTTTAGTAAAATAGATGGATCAGACCCTAAAAGCAGGACAAGGTTATGGTATCATGCTACTTTGGAAGGAGCTAAAGTAAGAAATTGCATAAGATTTGAGGAAGAATATAGGCCCAACAAGCACATGCCAAAAGTTATAAACTAATCAATCACAAGCATTAAAATCCAGCATTGTAGGGATCTCAAGACCCTTCAATAACATAAGAATGATAAAAAAAAATTAATATATATAGAAAAGGTAGAAACAAGAGAGTGATAAACTAACTATCGAAGTCCACACATTGGAAAAGTCCTAGTCAGGCTTAATTCTGCAGTTTATCCTCCAAAGAGCCTTCTTAACTGTGGGTCCATTAAGAGCTTTCTGGATTTGCTTTTATATGGGAGTCAATCATGAATCCTATTAGATGTTTTGTAGACAGAGGCACCAAGCATAAGTAAAATGATGGTGTGGTTTGATAAATGCATAGAGCCAGCTAAGTATTCTCTTGATACTGTCAACTTAAAACTAAAGGTAAAGGTGAAAAGAGAAAGGAAGAAAAAATGGAGGCTGATAAGGTTAGTTTTCCAGAATGGAATATTGCTTAGAGGAAAACAATGCTCCGTAACTTTCACCTAAGAAAGATTGGATGGTTCTTTCTTGCTTTCTTTTTCCTTAAATAATTCTAAAGCCCCAGATTCTTCAAAGAGCACATGAAGGAAGGTATAGCATCCTTATCTGAAAGATTATTGACAGTTACACTGGACAAAAGAAGTCCAACTCCTTTGAATGGAAAGGTCCTTTGAGACCAAGTTGGTAAACCAAAAAGAAGTGCAGGATAACATCTTTGATCTTTATCAAAGAAGCTAATATTTGATGTCTATAAGCTAGCCACGGATCAATTTAAACCTTAAAATAACAAAAACAGAGAAAAGATATGATCAAAACTAGTGAAAAGAAATAACAAAACCCAAGTCCTCCATCAGTCAATCCCTTCCAACTCCAATGTTATAAGGGACTGTATCATGTCTCTATCTACAAAAGAATGATTTGCCTCTCATCTATAGTTACAGAAGTTGTGAAATAAGAGAAACATAAATGACACCAAAAAGAAAAAGAAAAAGAATTAAAAGTAATCAATCTTCAACAATTTACCCAAGTCCTCTGCTCTCTCGTGTTTCTTTTCGAATTCTACATTCTCTGCACTGATGTGATGAATCGAATCGAACCAAATACAGCTCCTCTCCCGGCTACCATGGAAGAACGCCAGTGTTGGGATCACCAAAAGCCCTCAACACCCAATCCCTAAGCCCAGTGTCATCAACCTCGCAAAACCGGCTCGGCCAATCCGAAGGCTCCACAGCCTTTGTCCCCAATCCAGGTGCCCGGTCCTTGGAACCAACATTCTCCTCATCCTGCCAATCGGCGACATAGGTCGCCACCCTCCTGTAGAACTTCTCCTTGAACACCTCCCATGCCTGATACTTGTAGTGGTTGATCACCATGACTCCCCTATCCATGTTCACATACCTCATCCCATCTTTCAAATGGAAATGATGCACAACATTGATCAAAGAAGGATTCAGTGCCTCCGGACGAACAATTGACTTATGCCGCTCAGGGGTGTTCATCCTGCAAGTGTACCCCACAATTACACCCTCCTGCGGTATCGTCTTCCTCCCTGAAGGTCCAAAGCTATGGCAAGCAGTCCGTAGCTCCCCGACCCGTGGCTTGCGTGAGTAATTCCGGAGCACATCATGCAGCATGACATCGGTCGGAAGGTGCAAGAATTCATCAACATCGATGAATCCAACCCATTCACAATGATCACGGGCACGGAGTGCGCAATGCGCGAATCCTGCCTCCTGTGTCTTGATCCAGGGCCATGGGTGGCGCGTCACATTGTAATTCGAAGAGGATGCCATTGATTCAATCACCTGCTCGATGCCGTCATCGCTGTTGTTGTCATAGATGAACCACCTCTGAACCCCAATTCGTGAGTGGTAAACGATCCATTCTCGGAGGAATCGAGCTTGGTTCCGGACCATTGTGCACACACACATAGAAAGCTCCTTCTTTCTCCGGCGTCGGCGGGACAAGATGGTATCGGGGCGGGCGACCGAGGGGAGGGTGATGCTGCCACGGCCCTTGGACTTGACAGAGACCAATGGGGGGTCATGGTTGGATCGGCGGCGGTGGCGGAGGCGGAGGACGACGCTGAGCGGGGTCTTGCAGCGAATTATCTCCTGAGCGGCGGAGAGGGCGGCGGAGGTGAGGAGGTACCTGGGCTTGAAGAAGTTCCACCCAAAGATACACTCATAGCGGGAGGGGTCAGAGAGGCGGGCGGGGCGGAGGTTGAGGCCTTTGGCGAAGACAATGGTGGAATTGTCTCGGGGATCGAAGACGGCGGCGTAGGCGAGGTGGTCCCAGGGGCGCGGGCGGACGGGAGGGAGGTCGAGGGAGGTGGAGAGGGAGATGGAGAAGCCGCCGGGGGCGAGGGGGCAGCGGACGAGGAGGGGATCGGGAGAGGATGAAGAGATTGGGGGGAGGCGGAGGTCGGGGCGGCCGCCGCCGCCGGCGGGGGAGGAAGGGTAGTAGAGGCAGAGGAGGTCGGAAATGGGGAGCGAGGAGGGGGATTTGAGGAAGAGGAGGACTTGGTCGGGGAAGGAGATGGCTTCTTGGATCTGGAGGGAAGGGAGGGTGGCAGCGGGGTCTCGCCGGGGAAGAGGGAGCTCGCCGGAGACGGCGTTCATGGCGGGGGACGGCCACGTGGAGATCAGCACCGGGCGGAATGAGACTGTCGGAATCCAGAGCAAGATTTGCCATTAAGAACTTCATAAGTAGCTCGACTCGTTACAGAATTCACAGAAAAGGAAAGAAGGGTCAAATTTGAGATTTTTCAAGGAAAAAATTGTATTTTGAAATCAAATTGTGGGGGAAGAACTGCCAAAATTTAAATCTAAATCTAATTCGAGCATTGGAACTATTCTCAAAATTTTAAATTTTAGATTATCCAAAGCAAAAAAAAAAAAAGAAAAGGAAATGGATCTAGATCCATCTAAAACTTTATAGAGAAATAAATGACACACAGCACCACAGGTTGCAATCAGTTCACCATAAAGAACCATTAATTCTTGAAGACAATAATTTACGGATTCCAAAAAAAAAGTCCCATACTTTATTTGGTTTCCATTTCCTAAATTTCTCGAATCTACATTGGATGGAGCTGGGAGTACCTCCAAAAAGGCGGAAGGTGGAGAAGGCGACGGCGGCGAAGAGGGCGAAGCGGAGGAAAACGAAGAGGGCAAACGAGAAGGAGGCGCTGGACGGGGGCAGCGCCCGGGATGGACCCCTCCACGCCGCCTCTTCCCTTCTCCTCCTTTCCTTCATGGCCTCCTCCCTCTCCCTACTTCCGGCGGCGGCGGCGGCGGAGGAGCACCAGATCCGTCCCTTTCCCCTCTTTCCCCCAGTTCATATCCCCAATCCCCTCAACCTTCCAGTAGATAGCGAGAGAAACAGAACAATATCGAGGAGCGTCGAGGCTTTTGGATTTTTAGAGAGCGAGAGAGTAGGAGACCAAGATGGAGTGGTGTCGGTTTACAAGCGGTGGTTATAAGAAGGTGATGGAAGAGACTGGGTGAAGGCGGAACGCAGGATCTGGATTCGTTTGTATGAAATCTTTTGAGAATTCTAACACGAATCCATCCATAAATCTATTTGGCTTCATACAATTCACCCTCGCCCCCTTCACTAGCCTCTAATCTTCGTATCGTTTTTTTTTTTCCCGTTTCACCTTTATCACACGTAATCGGAGCGGTGTTTGCTTTTTGGGTCCAGTTCGAAAAAGCCTTTTATTACCTCTCGGAAATCTCGTCGGGACCACGCGTTTCCCTACAGGGAAACGACCGTCTGATTCTTTTCTCTTACTTAAATTAAGAGTTTCAGTCCTTGAATTGGGCATGGATTATGGGCGACATGTGATTCCCTCTCCGTTTCACGTTCAGTACATTGTCTTTGTTTTTTTTTTTTTTTTTTTTTGTTCTGGACGATGCCTTGAGTTCCGCCGCATTCATGGCTAAGTCTCACAACATTCACAGTCCATGGCCCACCATCCATCCACTTCGTCAAATGGGAAGCTTTCTGTAATCCAACGGCCGTGATAAAACCAGACCAGCGGGACAAAATAATAAAAGCTTCCACCGATCGGACGGTGCTTAGGGGGGCGTGGTGGCCCATCTCGAAGAAACGAGTAATGCCTGACACCTAGAGCCGTGCACAATTCTTGCGGTTATTCTGTGGGTCCCAGAGGGACAGCCTAGAATCGTGCGGCTGCATGGCCGGCATCCCTTGTGGGGCCCAGCGCACGCAAGTTTCGGTGGAACAGTTCATGGGTCTACCAAGCTTCAACTTAAAAATTTTACCTTTTTGTTGATTATTTCTACCTACCGTCGCTGTTTCACCGACATGTGGGCCCTGGATGTGGTGCCCACGTCGGAGAGTGGGTGTCCGTTAGGGTGCGGTAACTGTTGTGGCAATTATTACTACGTATTTGTTGGACAACTGAATGGGTTGTTATGGGCTTGGGCCCGATAGATTTCTACTGGTCTGGAGTCGGGCTTCTCCAAGCCGTGTCACTTCTCATAAACCCCAAACTCTCCTCCATGACCTTCGCATAAACCCTAACCCCGTTTTCTGGAACCCCAATCCCCATATCCTGAAGTAATTTTTGATCTTCTTCTGATTAGTTTTTTTGCTACGTTATCTCTCCTTTATGAGTAATTTTTTATTCTCTGGAATCTTTTCTCTGAAGTAATTTTGATTTTCTACGGATTAATTGTTTTTGCTGCTTAGTTTCCCGTTTTTGAGTATTAGATTTCGATCGCATCCATCTTTCTTGCCAGTTTATGGATTTTACTTTGATGATTGAAGCGGATTATCTAACATAGTGGAGATGGCAGGTGTAGAGATCGGTGGAACATCCAAATCGAAGCCTCTCCCCATGTGTGCTTGGCAAACAGTTTTTCGGCGCCTCCACACCTCCGCCCAGCCTCCCCGTCTCACTAGATTCTCTCTCCATCCCCCTAAATCCGTAAGCTCGCTCTCTCTCTCGCCCTTATTTTTTCATAACATTACTCGGAATAATCGAAAAGGCTGCTTATTTCATCAAAAAGAGCGAAAGATCCGTTTTTGAAGGAAAAGAAAATGGAATTTTTGGTATTTTTCGCTGTGCTCACCTATTTGAGCGTGAATTGATTGTAGTCAACCGGCAGGGTTTATCCTGTTTAATTCATAATGGGAACATTGTTATATGTGTTTTCTGTATTCTTGTAATGAGAATAATGTATGATGATATAGAGTATGATAATGTATAGGTTGAGTGGAGGTAAGCAAATTGTCTTTGGTTTCCATGGTAGATTCTGTTGTTGATTATATTTTAAGTTGGATTACTCCAATGTCCCTTAACTTATTTTGGACCTTTCTTTCAGGTAGAGGTGGAATTCTCTGATGGCAGTGTATTTAATCTTTCAGCAGAGTTTCTTAGAGTATATAGCCCTGCTGTTGACAGCAAAATTAGGTCAATCAATGGTGAAAAGGTAACTGTATGGTTTAATGATACCGGTATATGGCCATCATCATGTAGTAACGCCTCTTTAGAATGGCTATATAGTGTTGTTTAAACTTTTCTTTTACCATCTGTAGTAAGAACCTATGGGTTAAACATCTGGTTAAAAAGTTGTTTTTCTGTTGAAATTGAATTTTTGTTTTGTATCTATTTAATTGCATTCTAGATTGTGAGAGGTCCTTATATAACCACATCTAAAAAGGCTCTTACAACAACTTCCTTTAAATTTCATTGAAAAAATAGAAGAAAACTGCTGTCTTATTACAACTTCTTCACTTTTCTTTATGAGGTCAGACCTTACATTGCCTGATTTACTTTTGCTTCAATTTGTATTTTTTATCCCTTCACGTGTAAGATAATTTAATTGCTACTTCTGTAAGGGAGGAGAAAAAGGAATCTTTCAATCTAGTTTCCTTTGTCTTGCTTTCTACATCGGTCAGAACATAAACTACCATAGACACAACCATCTATATACTCTTCTCGTCACCAAACTTGAAGATATTGATTCTTTTGCTTAATTTTTTTTTTCTTTTAATGGACCGATTTTGTCTCAATCTCTGTTAATGCTTCTGGAGTGTATATGTAAGATTATTAAGCAAACCTCAGGGGAACACTCAAGGAGCATGTGGAGTAAATGGAATACTTATTACCTGTATGACACAACTTAGTTGATATGCAGTAGAAGTAATTTTTTTTTTGTAAATATACAATGATTATCAATAATCTACCAACCCAACATACAGAAGAACAACAAAGTGAATGTGTTTTATGCATTTACACTACTATAATTCACTATATTATTTTATTTCAGACCTCTTGTGAATTTGAGGTTGATCACAAACAAATTGTTTACTACAAGAAAGACAAGCTGATGATAAATTATTTATAGTAGATGGATAGAGAAAGATAGAGTGCTAAATGCTAATGGGGTACAATGACAGCGAAAGAGCAAGGATAACTATTATGATTATAACTATAGGAAGAATCCACACTCTCTATCTTTCTGTTGAAGTATAACAGAAACTTATAAATGATTGTTAAATTCTAATCAGCAGAAATTGTGGTACTAATATTTTCCTCAGTCTGGGATTTCAAGGTCTATAACAGTGGTTACTTGTTGATGTTGCACAGTATGCTGTCTTGCTCAAGTTTCTCTTTGAAAGAAGTATAGGCTTTTGCATGTATGGTACCAAATATTTCTCATCAGAGATTAGTAACATTTATTGCTCACAAGGCGTACTTTCAGTATAGTTCAATGTGTATGACTCTAGTAATTGTGACAAAACAATAGGTCTCCTTTTTAATTTCTATTTCTTTGATGCATAGAAGTCTATGAGGTCAATGGAATTTTTAGATTAATTCTATTTATCATGAAGCACTATGCGCTTTCAATATTACTCGAAAATGAACATAATCATGTGCCACCTTGCAAGTGGTTCTTCTGAACCTATTTTGTTTAGAATATCCACATCCTTTCCTCTTTTTGTTAGGTTTTGTAGTGCTAAAAATATTTTTGCCTTTTGAACTTATCTACTTTCTCATATCCTATTCTTTTTCTTGTTTCTCCATTGCTTCTTAGGTCTATCTCTTGCCGATCAACTCAGCCTAGGCTTAAATTATGTAGAAATTTTTGGGATCTAGTACTGTTAACTGAATGACATTTGTGATATAAACAAGCTGTTCAATGCGTTCACTTTATAAACTGAATCAGTTGATGAAAACTGTAATGTTGTTCAAATGGTCAAAGATGACAATATTTTCTATCCAATTAAAAGACTAAACATCTGGTGAGTGGCCTTGATTATGCTTAATATCATTTAAGTTCCACTCATTTTGTATTGTAGTTGATTCCTTTTTCTTGAACCAGGTGATATCTGGACGACGACATGTTGGTATCATGTCAGCAGAACCTGTAGGAAACTACGGGGTCAAGTAATGCCTATACTCATTTTAACAAACACATTCCTCTATTTGATTTTCCTTGTGACTCCAGTTATTTTTCCAGGATAGCTTTTGATGACTTACACAAGACTGGAATCTACACATGGGATTACTTTTATCATTTGGGTTCCAACAAGTTTACCCTCATGCGAGACTACATTAAAACCCTGAAAAAGCATGGCCTTAGCCGGGATCCCCGGAGAAGGAAATGATGGGGAATTTGTCAGTAATGCGTCAGTGACAGAGGATAATGTGAACAAGGCAGAGAATATGGATGAGGCTTCTGGCTGTATTGAAATTTCATAGTCAAAGTCTAATAATGTTACCAAGGTATAGGAATTTTGCCTTGTGATCTTGTTATAACCTATGCTTGCTCTAGTTTTGCAAGCAGTTGATGTAATTTGATTTCTGTATTGGCTATGCAGAGACTGAGAAAGGTGTGCAGCTGAATTGATTGAGAGGGCTGTTGATCTAGTACTTCTGGAAGCTTTGCATTTAAAGTCAAGGTAACGTTTCTAATCATGGACAAGCTTTTGATGCAGACTTATGAAGTTCTTGTACTTATCAATGAGATGCACTCAATTACAAGACCTCAAAAAGTTTTCAATCTGAGTTTATTATGTTAGCAACGCCATTATGGACTCAGTATTGGGGCTCATGTATCTTTGTTCAAGAAACAGCTGCTAAGAGGCAAGTTGGCTGGAGCCCATTAGGGCGTATTATATTTCTGAGATCTTTCAAGTGAGAAGGAAGTTGCAACTGCAGTTTGATCTATCATGTTAAATAAATCAACCAAGCTGTTCTAGGAAATTACATCATATAAAAATTCATTTGGATCTATGAATTTCCTCTGGAGGCATTTAGAGAAGTGTGGCTGGTGGACCCTCAGGTTCATAAGATACTATGAGAATCTATGTTATCGGTCTTTATACTACAGTTGAGTTCTTATCATTTTTTTTTTATAAAAATTATATTTTGATAATGTTTATGTGGTTGCGGGCAACTATGTTGCATGTGCATATTGCATGCATGCATGTATGTGTGTTTTTTTGTGCGTGCGTGAAGCTCAATTCTTCAAGAACGTTTTTATTATTGTGAAATTAATTATTGTTGCCTTATCATACTGTATTCAAGAAATTCAAGTCTAGCTACTAGAGGACGAAGGAAGATGTTGGATGTGTTTGCCTCGTACTTTTTAGGATAAATTACAGGGTCCACAGCTCATACAAAAGTTTTTCCAAAGAATTTTTCCAAATTTTATGTTTCTTTTGTATAACACGGAAGGACAAATACTAGAACTTTTTTCTTTGGTAATGACCTTATAATCTTTTTCAGGTGTGGACCTTTTTTCTTTGCATTATATAAAGAGTTTACCATCCATTCCCTACTAGACCATGAGGTCCACTGCATGATTAGCCTTTTATTCTCCATGCCATCAAAATCCCAGTGATGATGGAATTGTATGTTGAGTTGATACTTTATCAGTTTTGATTGCTTTAATATTCATTTGTTTTGGCATCGTCTGAAATCCACTTGCTTTTGGGAGCTGGGACCAAGGTCTTTAACAGCTCTTTTGTTGTTAGACATTGACAATTTTGTTCCATTGAGACGTCTGAGACCGAAATGATGGCCACCAACTGTTTGAGGCTGAAATTATGGCCACCAATTGAGAAAAAAAGGGCATGTGCTTGTTGGCTGTCTAGCTAAGACTCTCCGTACCTGTGGGCTTCTCTTGATGTGACTTAGATATGGATGCTTGGACATTGTCTCCGAGATGGTATGAACTCGGACAAATTTTGTTTAGGTTCTAGCTGATAAAATGTTAGACATTGAGAGAATAATTGAGAGATGGTAGCCTCGGCAACTTTCATTTAGAAGCCTTATAACCATATCCATATTGGTAGTAGTAATTGGGAGATTCCATACAGAAACTTCGATAATATTAGTATGAAATCTGGTGGTCAAGTCTTTGGTGGAGGCGGCGGACATCTGGTGGGTGAGGCAGCACCGAGGATGTAACAGGCTGCCGAAGTTGTGGAATTATCTAATCACGGATTTAGGGAGGACAGTAAGGGTGGCAAAAAATGATTTGATCTGTTCCGTCAATCTGATTCATTTTAAATAGATTTAGATTTATATTAAATAGATTTGGATCATAAATAGATTGATCTGTTTAATAATTGAATCAGATTCAGATTTCAGACAGTTAATCCGTTTAATCCATTAATAAATGAATTGGGTCGGATTGGATCGGATTATAATCCGTTTAATGTGTGGCAGTTAGATCCTTCGGGACTTTAGGGGTTTTGAGTTCCGGGTTTGATCATTTAGTGGTTTTGTTGTTCGCCACTTCGGTCTCCTTTCATTTTTTCATCCCATCTCGTTTTCGACTCTCAATGCTTTAGGATTTTCTCCTTCGGTCATTCACAGTTCCACTCCTTCGGTGGCTGTCAGCGGATACTTTCATCTGCTTCGATGCTTCTACCATTCCTCGATTTCTTTCCTCCTTTCATTTTTTTCCTTCGGTCCTTGAGAGGAGGTACTTCATCGGCACTCAATGGATTTATTATCTACGTCATTTTTTTTTCCTTTTTCTGTTTCAGTGGTCAGTGCCTTCTTCTGCAATGGCCATCATCGAGGGGATTTATGCGGTTGTGTCGCTTGGTGCTTTGGCCATTTGAGATTTAGGATTTTTCTCTCTCTTTTTTTCGATGGCCAGTATTTTTTTCCCTAATGACCGGCATCAAGGGGGCTTGTGCAATTGTGTTGTTTGGTGTCTCGACGGTTCGAGATTAAGGATTTTTCTCTCTTTTTCTCTTTCGATGGTCAGTGCCTTCTTCCCCAACAGCCATTATCGAAGGGGCTTGTGCGATTGTGCTATTTGGTACCTTGGCCGCTCGAGATCTAGGATTTTTGTCCCTTTTCCTTTTTCGGTGGTTGGTGCTTTTTTTTCCCCAACGGCCGTCGCTGAGGAGGGTTGGTCGCTCAAGATCTTGAATTTTTTTTCTCTTTTTTTCCTTTCGTACTTTCTTAATCTTTCCGAGATATATTTTTTCATTTTTTCTTCTCATTAGTTTTGTATTCTGTTTTGTATTCTTTTGAGTTTTGATTTTTATTTTTTATGCGAAATGTCAAAATGTATAGGGATTTGTTTTAAGATTTGTATAGAGAGGCTATGATGATTTTGGAATATCTTTTTTTACTAATTCAACTATTTTTAATAGCAATAATCTTGGATGGTTTTTTTCTACAGGCAATCGATTGTTGTTGTTTTGATTTACTTATAGATGAAATACTAAATCTGAACCTCCTCTTTCTCTTCCCTTCTTTGATGTTCTAACTGTTAAACGGGTTGGATTGCGTCGGTTAAATAGATTGTTTATCTAATAAATAGGTTAAACGATAAATAGGTTAAACGGATTGGGTCGATCGGTTAAATAGATTAATTATTTAATAAACAGATTAAATGGATCAGGATGGAAAATCTGTTTATTAAACGAGTCAGATTCAGATTTGAAAATTTGATCTGTTTAATAAATAGGTCGGATTCAGATTTGATATTTTCTGATTCGATTCGTATCTAATCCGATCAGATTGCCACCCCTAGAAGATGACGTTGATGCTATATTTTGATGTCTTTGAGCTGACAAGGCTGCCACTACTGTGGCAGCGAGGAGCAAGAATCGAACATATTGCCGAATCGCTTCAAACCATCAACTAAGCTGGGCTTGTGGATCTTGAATCCATATCCTCTCTCTCTCTCTCTCTCTAATTGAAATACTATTATACCCTAGTAAAATTCTTTGTACACCACCTGCAATGTAAAAAATCTGACGTGGAGCAGCACACCATCTCGCATGATTAATTCACATGGCGCCCTTATGGCTCGATGTGATCGGACGTCTGCAGGTGCAAAAAAAATGGAGACGGTGTGCTGTTCCATCGCTGAATACATTTAATACATGTCATAATCAGTTTTTCAAATTGAACATGATGAAAATGCCCTTTCTTTTCAAGACGATATTTTTACTATTTGCCGTTTGATTGAATATTTCGAATGATGCTCTTCTTTTTTTTCTTCCTCATTTTATTGAACTTCTATCTATCTAAGAAAAAATTTTTCAGTGATGGAACAGTGCACCGTCTTCATTTTCTTTACGTGTGCGAACGTTCGATCACATCGAGCCACAAGGACACCACATGGACCACTCACGTGAGGCAATGCACTCCATGTCAAATTTTCTACACCTACGTATAAAGAATTTCGCTTATACCCTAAAGTGTCATTGTTAAGCTAATCCTTAAGCTTTAACCAGAATATTGAGTCATTTACCTTGTGTGACTTTGGACATGTGACAACAAAGTCTTGCCTGTCACAATGACCATATTGATGAGCTTTGGAAAACAAATGCTTGCACTCCACATGGGACATTAAGGGCATGTTTGATCGGAGACACTAAGGGAATGAAAATAGTAGTTGGAAAAGGTTCCATTCTCATTCCAAACAAATAAAAATGCTTCAATTCTCCAATCCATTCCCAACTCGCACCTAATATTTAAATCTCTTTTCAATTTTAATTTCAATCATGAATCAAATCGAACATAATCAATTTAATTTTTTTTTCTAATTCATTTCAATTTTAATTTCAAAAGAATAAAATACACCGTAGATTGAGAGGAGGAAATCCACTGCATGAGGATGTTGGTCCCACTAATAAAGCCTCCGGTTAAAATATTTCTACTGAAACTTTCAAAATATTGAACTTCCATGTTTCATCACCTTAGCATGCTATAAACTTTTTCAATATTTTTCATTCATTTTTTTTTAAGATGTTAGAACGAGATAATCTTCGCATTCTACATTGTACCTGCCCTCTCTTATATTTTACTCAAAGGCAATTTCACATAGACAACATTTTTCAAATACTTTTTCTTCCATATGAAGATTTTCTATTGCCTAGGATTTGGATTTGAAGAAAGATCTAAATAAAATGGGATCAATGTTTGTGAACTCAAACTCAATTACATCTATGAGATTGGACATCAAAATTACAAAAATAAGTAGCATAAAGATCAGCTCCAGCACCACTGCACATGTAGAACCACTGCAGAGTCTCCTCCCAAAAAGATAAGAGTGGTGTGACTCCAATTCAGTAAAGAAGTTCTCCTTCAGGAAGTTCCCAATTGTCTTCTTCTTCCTCTTTCTTTTTCTTTGGTGCTTCTTGCTTATTTTTTGGAGTAGTTTTTGGCCGAAAACGTCTACCAACATGCAAGAGAAAAAAAATAGGATGCTCCGATCAGCAGCATTACAAAAAGACCCAACAGAATGTTGAGATTGCTTACAAAGACAAACAAATTAGCAGAATCTTATTTACATTCATCTTGGATAATTAATATGATCCAACAATTTAGTTGTAAAATCCAAGAAATAGTGCAATCCACCCATCCATCTGAAAGAAATGGATTGACAAATAATTAAATCCACTTACCTACATGAAAGGGAGAAATTTCAAGACAATCGCAACTCCCTAAATTTCACCAAAGAAGAATTTTCCTTCCTTTCTGAAGGCGGAAGAATTCTAAGAATCCATCTTTGAGTTCATCATTACCATTTCACAACAATAACATTTTCATTATATAATTTGAATAAGAACTAAAATCCACACTTCTACCAGAAAGACATGGCTCACAATGGGCATGGACCCCCTTACAACAATAAATGAGAAAAACCAAAACAATCCCAAAAAACCCAGCACATCCAAAGAAGACATAAATGGCCGAGAAAATATTATAAGCCAATTAAAATTTCACTATGGATAGAGATACCAAAAATAGCGTAAGAAATTTCTTTGAATGAAGAATACAAGAACTCAGATAAACTTTATTTTAAGTTATTCATAAGCAATTCAAAACCCACCTGCCCATCTAAAAAGAATTGAAGAATAAAACAACCACCCAGAAAAATCCTAAAACCTGACCAACATGCAAAAAAGTAACAGGGGACCAAGAAAATTATCAAAACGGAATTCTAGTTTCAATCTGGAATACTGACAACAGAAGTGATAAAAATCTCTTTTTCGAATGAAAAACCAAGAGCTTAAAGAAACCAACTTTAATTTAATCGGGATCTATTCATATCAACAACATGTTTAGTAATAAAAACCCACCCATCTGAATAAATTCACATGAAGAAATTGAATCCCTTAACAAAAGGGAAAGGGAAAACCAAGAATCCCTAAATCCTAAAACCTCGCCAACATTACGAAAGACCGGATAACCAAGAGAATTATAGTTACCAATTCCTAATCTCAATCTGGAATAAATAAAAATCACCATAGAGCAATAAAATCCACCTCCACAAAAACTAAATCCGTAAGCAAATGAAAAAGGGAAAAACCTAGAGGATTCCTAAACCCTAAAATTTCATTCAGATAAACTCGAAAAATATAATTACCAAAACCCTTTCTACCATAAAATGCAGTAAAAACTCCATTTTCAGTGCAGAACCGAGAACCCGAACAATCTCGGAATCAAATGGGGAAAAAAAAAATCAGAAGAAAAGGGGAGCAAACCTCTTTCGATTCCTCCGGGCGGCATCCCGGGCCTTGCGCTTCGTCTTCTCGTGCTTATTCTCGAACCACCTCCGCCGCTTGCACTCCTGGACGACGCCGGCCTTCATGACCTCTCGCCGGAACCTCCTTAGAAGCACCTCCTCGGGCTCGTCGTCGCCGACCACCACCTGGACGTTGTAGTAGCCCGCCTTGTAGAACATCACGTTGGCCCAAGCCAGAGAAGGGAAGCAGCTCCTCAAAACTCCCCCGGCCTCTGGCGCCGCCTCCATGGGAGAAGGAAGGAGCGGGATATGGATGGAAATCGGGAGGAACCCGTCCTCTCTGCTCGTCGAGAGCTTCCGCCATGGGAGATTGGTGATGGGAGAAGGATAGAAAGATGATGTTTCTTTCTTGCTGGGGAGGGGAAGGGAGGGTAAGAAGGAGAGGAGGTTGTGAAGAGAAACTGGCATGGTGGCGGTCAGGCATGGGTTTCATTTTATCATATATTTAAATTTAATATAATTAATCTATTTAAATTTGATTTAATTATTTTAAACTTTTTTAATTTTTTTAAAATTTTTATTTTTATCCTAAATTTCGACCCGTTGCAATTAAATCTTTAAACTTTTATAATATTACAATTTCTCTCCAAGTATTATTTTTATCTCACAACGGCGATAAAAATTTCTAATGATATCATGTGATACTTGATGGAAGCTGGTGTAGAATCTTAAACACTTTCTTCCTCATTTTTTTCTTTTACTTAGAGTTTTTATTTCTAATTTCATCACTTTCTCTCTACTGCACATTTTCTAAAACTCCATCACCTTCTACACCACCATTGAAACCTCCATCTATACGATCACTATCTCCAAATCCTTCTCTATGGAGACTGCAACCACTATCAAGACTGCTTCCATCACCATCTTTTTTATCAAATATTGAAAAATTTGATCTTTGAAGCCACAAAGATCTTAGTTGTCTCTTTTTTTTATTTACATTTGCTTAGGAAATTGTGTTATTGATAGGATTTCTGGATTTATAATGATTCGAATTTTTGGTTCATTTGATCTATAACGAATCTTATAAACTCACAAAACTAATCTTGAAGAATCTAAATTTTAAAAGAAGCTAAGAAGAAGATGAGAACAATCAATTCTAATTTTTCATGCTTTATTCTCTCATCTTTTTCTCCTCAGATGGGTCATGATCTAAAAAGATGAAGAAAAAATAATAAAATAAAAAGTAAAATCCATAGCTAGAAGGAAAAAATTAGAAAGAAGGAGAAATTTAGAATTCCATGCCAGTTAATTCTATATAACATCAATTTTTAGTATCTCACATAATAGTACTTGGTATTTCCATCACGATCGTCGGACGGAAATAGTACTCGAGAGAGAAATTATAACATTATAAAAGTTTGAAGATTTGATTGCAACAAATCGAAGTTCAGGATAAAAATAAAAATTTTCAAAAAATTTAAAATTTTTTAAATAATTATGCCTTCAAATTTTAAATTTATTTAATTCGAACTCTACCCATAAATTTTATTTGATTATAGTGATGAAACTATCATGGGATGTTCTCTCCTGCATCATCCTATTTTACCGTATAAACAGGTCATATGATATTATGAGATAATTTCATCATACCTACATGGAATTCATAGCAAGTATTCGAATCAAATAAATTTTAAAGTTAGACGGATTGGTTGTACTAGGTTAAAGTTAAGAAGAAAATTTAAAATTTAAAAATAATTTAAGATTTTTATATATAATTATAAGATAAACTTTCAATTTTGTCATGCTTCTTCTAATATCTATCTTAAAGAAAAAAATAGAATATTAGAAACTTTTACTAATAGAGCCTTGTGCGGTGATTAAAACAGGAACGATATTTTCTTTCTTTCTCA
Source organism: Elaeis guineensis (assembly GCF_000442705.2). Lineage (NCBI taxonomy): Eukaryota > Viridiplantae > Streptophyta > Magnoliopsida > Arecales > Arecaceae > Elaeis > Elaeis guineensis. The sequence goes on from NC_026002.2 coordinate 15,925,292, forward strand.
TTTTAAAAGCATATTTTTTTATTGATATATAATCTCATATAATCAAATGGTGATAATACTAAGAAAATTAATTATTAAGTAAATTAATATATATCTCCAAAAAAATCAAAACATAATTTATAGAATATAAAATTCATTGATTTGAAATATATGGATAGATGATAGATACTTAGTAAATTAGTCATCTAATAGTTCAATACAAATCTTTAAGTAAATTGATATATAGTTTTCAAAACATCATATTCATAAATCTATCCTATACTTTAAAGCGCGTCCTTCCACTCTCCTTGCGTGCCATGTGGCATGCAACATGTTAGAACTGATTGTGCACATACGTCAGATGCGGGAGGATTACATATTTTTTTTATCTTTTCTTCGATGCACTTTGGACTCTCTCAATTTTTTTTCTATCGAATCATTCCTGAGCCCTCTCCAACCTTCTCTACCTCTCCTACAAATATTTTTCTTCCCACAGATCTCGATTTTTTTTTTTTGCTTGGAATCCTTCCAGATTTCTTATCGCGGCCTACTGCCAGTCACCATCATCACCTTTCTCCCCATCATCACCGACATCAGTCATCCCTTTCGATCTCCCTCAGGTGATTTTCTTTTCACATATCTTCGAAAAAGAGAGACCGACGTCCTCCCTACTCTCCCATCGGTCTCCACCATCGCTCTACCGATCCTCACCGGCGCCGAACTTCCCCCTCCAATCTCCTGCAGGTGCTCTCCTTCCCACAGATTTTTATTTTTTTTTGCTTGGAACCCTTCCAGATCCCTCATAGTGGGTTGGACATGATCGATGGAGATGTGGGGGCAGGCCGCGGCGGCTGACAGAGCCGTGAGAGGGGGGAGGGACACGGCCGGCAGAGATCATACAGTCCAGCGTTGCCCCTACCCTCGCGGCTCCACCAGCTATGCCTTCCCTCCCTCATGGCTCTATCGACCACCGCACCTTGCCCCCATGGCTCCGTCGGTCGCACCTCATCTCCTGCAAAGTGCGGATGACATCCTAGTATACATTATATGACTAGGTGATACATACTTATCAATTCTTTGGTATATACAACAAGCTTTTTTTATACACATTTAGCAGTAATCCAATATGCATTTATAAGAAAAAAAATATTCTAAAAATTATGTATCAATTTACCTTGAGGTACATACCGGATCCTATTGATGTATATCAAAGAAGCTACGGTGTGTATAAAAATGTCGACAAGTAGGTATCACCCAACCATGTACAACATGATATTCTAAAAATTATATATCTATTTATTTGAAAATATATATTGAATTGCTAAATGATTAATTTATTAAGTATATATCAGCTGATCATATACTGTATACTTATAAATATCATATTCTAAAAATTATGTATTAATTTATCTATATATATGTATATTAGCTTGCTAGATAGTTAATTTATATGTATTGATAAATTATATTTTAAAAATAAAAAAAAATATCATATGTAATTTTTTTTATTTATTTTATCACATAATTGATGACTTTATTGATGGAAGAAATTTCTGACTTTTAGACTTTTGTTTTAACACGAGCATTAGAAGAAACATGGTAAAATAAATTTTTTTTAATGCCCATCTTATATGGATAAATAAAAAAATTATGTATTTGATTTTTTTATATAAAAAAATTAATAATTTTTATTTTAATAATATTGTATATGGATGATAATACGGTCCATGCTATTTTCTGTGCATGTTTGACCCTCGAAGCACTTTTTGTTGTTAGTGAGGGTGATTTGGGACATGAACGTATAAGCCCTTGGGTCCCCTCATGTCCTCTTCTTTCTTTTGCGTCTTAATTAAACGGTATGGCAATTTGCCCGTCTGGAGGAATTGTTTCACTTTTCTTATCGTACTCTTGTTTCCTGCAATAAAGATGCTTTAGTTTCAAAACTTCTCTGAAACATCAAATAAAAAAAAAAAAAAGGGAAAAAAACTTTTTTTTCTGGAACCGCATGAACAAAATGATGCCCCAGGAAACAAAACCATCAGTCTCAAAATTATAGAAGCAAGGAATCAAATAAGAATTAAAGTAATTACAAGGCCATTTTAGCTAACTTAGAATGCTAAATTTATTAATTTGTGATTGAGCACGGATAGATCTCAATCCATGCGGGACAGCGGGAGTCTCTCCATGGGATTCTGCCAACTGTATATTTGGAATCAAGATACCTGATAGATGAGTACCACAATAATTATTTATATTTTAATAAAATATTTATTAATAATTTTTTGAATAAATATTTATCTTAATTAGAACTATCAAAATGGGCTTGATCCACAGGATCGGCCCGATCCGACCCAACCAACCCTGTAAATGGAATGGGTTGGACTGCCATATGAATAGCCCAAATAACAATCGGACCTGTTTGACCGTCCCACATCAGCCCAAGGGCTAATATGGATTGGCCGGACTAGTCTGAATGGACCATAAAAATTTTTTAAAAAAATTATTTATTTTTTAATCTTTGACTCCTGAGCCCCACTGTCCCACATCGTCCGCCGCTGTTGCAGACCAGCAGGATGACCGCCTCCGTCGATTCCTTTCTCTTTCATCTCCCAGCTCTACAGATCTCCCTCCTCCTTCTCATCGCTGATGCCGCTGCCTCCAACCTCCGAGTCCGATCACGAATCAAGATATGCTGGTCTCCTCCTCCCTTCTGCTGATGGACGTCCCTCCATCCAACCTCCAAACGATCCCCTTCCTCTTTCGGACCCCTCCCTTCCGCCGACGGACGCCCCTCCATCCAACCTCCGAGTGAACCTCCTCCTCCTCTGCATCGTCGGCGCCACCACCTCTGAGTCAAATCCAGCCGCAGCTCTTTCTTCTTCTCAGGCTCTCTCGATCTCTCCATTCTTCGAGTTAGATCCACGCTTCTCCTCGGGCTCTCTCAGTTTCTCTCCATTCTTCAGGCTCGACCGCTCGAGGCACCACCACCTTTGAGTCAAATCTGTCTGTGGCTCCTCCTTTTCGGGCTCTCTCGATCTCTCCACTCTTTGAGTTAGATCCGTGCCGCCTCCGGCCTCCTCTCAGGCTCTTTCGGTCTCTCTCTACTCTTCAGGCTCGATCGTTCGAGGCTTTATTCCTCTCGGACTCTCTGTCTCTCTTTTTTTCACTTTTCACTCTTCAGTCATTTAAGATTCAAGATCTATGGATTGACCCGATCTGACCCACTGCCTTTAAAAGATTGAGCTGGACTAACTATATTGTGTTTCATTTTTTTTGACTTGGCCTAGTCCGGTCACATTAAATTTTAGATTTTTATGAGCCGGATCGGATCGAATCAGCCCATTTTGATAGTACAAATCTTAATATGAAAAGTCACTGCCCAGATAAGTTTTCAATAGCTCTGTTTCCCATAATAGCAGCCCTATTTTTTTAATTAATAATAACAATTCTTCAAGATTAATGCTATTTCTACCGGATCTAATCTAATTAGAGAATGATGGCCTTCTTAGACATCACAAAAGATAATTTAGTTATTATAGCAAATCAATTAATGCATGACACCTATAGAAACTCAACGGAAGGAAGACTGATTGAAAATAGGGATAAGCGTAGAGAAACCCTAATTTACATCTACAAAATAATTTTATTATGAGCTTTTTACTAAAAACTTTTTATATTTTTCATTTCATGTAATTTATATTTTCTTATGCCTAAAACAATATTACTTGAATTTTCCAAAAAAATAAAAAAAATCAAAATAGTACATCAATCTAATCATCATACCAGACTTAAACTTTTAACTTTAAATAGGATTTCAATTAAATTACAAAATTGGAAAATGTTTTAATAACATTGGGTAGGGGCCGAGCGAACGCGTACCCCCGCTCCCTCAGAGTGCAGTGAGGGCCGCTACCCCGGGCAATGGGCCTCTGTGATCACCCATCGACACCGTCCAGGTAAGTATGGCCCACGTTTTAACCTTTCTTATTATATAGTCGCTCGCGCAAGCGGGCCCCACTTGGCTACCCGATGTGGGACTAAAAACAACACCACTCCACCCGCAGATACGGCCTTTATTTGTGATTTGCAGCTCCCGACGTCCAACGGTTTGATGAATGCATTCCTGTTAGCTTAACCCCTGGATTAAGACTCTTGCAGAACATAGAAGTAATTCCAGTACATAAATTCAGAAGAAATTTACAGTGAAGTATGTAGTATAACCTGAATCCAACAAGCCGAAAAAGAAAGGTAGGCATAGTGTGGTAAATCAGACAGACAGTTTAATCCCCTTTTTTTTTCTTTTCTTTTTTCTTTTTTTTTTTTTTACTTCTACAAAAGTGGGACTCACATTTCAGAGTTCATTATGCTGTAATAAATTAAAGCCACACCTTTTCAATCATGTTATGGAGTGTGCCAGTTGCTCACTGCTAAAAACTTTAATAGCCATAGAGGAGACACCACCTTTCAACGATCAGTTTCTTTAATTTTATTTACCTTCAAAAATTTGGATCACTGATGCATGCATTACACATACCAGATATGTCAGCATGATCGGTGACGCCATCATCCACAAGAATTCACCGCACTTCTTTATCAAGATACTACAGTGGTGACATAATTTCTTCTAAGCATGGATATGATAACCACTAGTTTCTCAAAACAAAAAATTAAAAAAAAAATGAATTTTGTTATTTTCTGCAAAATCAATCAGTACATTAGATGATTGTTGGGAAAAGAACATGAGAGATTACATACTGTATATAAAAATGTATTGTAGTACATCCTGAACTAAACTACACAAACATGGACCAAACTCTATACTATCTCTTCTTTGGCAGATTCCATGCATCCTTTAGCTTTCTAAATATGTAATATCATAGATTGTGACTAAAACAGGCAATAATATGTAACCTGCTCTCAATGGACAAATGATGGTTCTGAACTCAAATTTTGTTTGAAACAAAACAGGCAGCAATGTGGAACAACATTGATACATGTTTTACATTCATATACATTAAAATGACTCAGTGGTGCATGTTTTACATTAAGCAAGGAAAAAAAGACAGAAAATACAACTGCAGCAACAGTTTGTCTTTGCAGCGCTTACATCACATATAATAAAGAACTTTCTGAAAAAAAAGTTGACATACTGGAAGTAGATCAACAGTGGATGGAGTTTTCTTGGTTAAGATGGACAGATGAGATGCAAATTTGCAGTCACACATATACCATGTATATTTATGCTTCCGCTTCCTGCTACAATACAATGTAACCCTTGAAAATATATGTGCAAAGCAGGCACAACCAGTAATGTATCTAAGGACTAAAATAAAGTCAAAACTGGCTGACTCATAGCTAATAACCAAAATCAACTGCTGAGATCTTTAGAAAAATGATGAGGACCAAATTGCGTGACAAAAGTGGAAATTGTCCAAATCTTAAATGAAATCAACTCTCCATATACAGCAAAATATTCAGCAACAAATCTTTCAGGGTGAAGAGCTTAGCTTCCTCTAACCTTGAAATGATTATACATAGATCTCGCAGTTCAACTGATCTAGTCATTCTCCCTTCTTCATGTGATAATCTTTCCTGAGCCATTTATGCCATAAATCTGGCTGGACACCATGTGTTGTATAGGTTACACGATCATTATCCAAGATTTCAATCGTCAGAAGCTATTTCAACATCATAGATGTGCTTATCATGAAACTTATGAGAATTTCCACCAGTATCTGAAACTCCAGCATAAGTTTTTTTGTTTCTGGCCCTCTTTGAAGCTTCCCCTTTATGGGTTGAAAGGACCATGGAGATCACAGCTAAGAAGCCTAACACTGAAAAAGCCCAAAGTCCAACCATCCAAATCCTTAGAGACTTACCACCATTATTTGACCTATATATAGATGACATATTTGATCCAACGAATGGAACAGGGATTTTTCTTGTTATATGCAAGTTCTCATTGTTCCCTTCATGTCTTTGTCTAAATGATATGCCCTCATCTCCTATTAATTGATTTGAATTACCAATAGCATTTGAAGGAGGACAATTCCTTCGCTTATGGTGCAGATAGAGAGCCCTGTTCAGTGCTTTTCCGCATTCAATACTAAGGAGATCCCTTTGAAGGATATTTTCATCTTCCTTGGAAAGAGTAGAAGGATCAGGAGGTTCAGGAAACTTAGCCCAGCATGTGTTTACCATGTCAACATCCCTCCAATCAGCCTTGTCAAAACTCCAGTTCCCAACATCAAATCTCAGCCCATAATGGAACACCTTGTATTTGACTCCTGGTTCTGGGACGTAACCTGGATATATTAATATGTCCCGCTTTACAATATGCCTTAAATTTAACTGCATGAAAAGAGCATCAGTTGATGTCATTCAGAAGATCTAAGTGGGCTTTCAGATAAAATTACTGTTGACAACTGATACTACATCAATAAGGGCTAACATAAATGCATCATGTCAAGGATATAAGCATAAACATTCAACGACTCTTGGACATATTTGGACATTTAAGAATTTGGCAGTGGAAAGTGTATGAAGAAACAGATATGCAGTTTTGAATTAAGATAAGCATCTTCCTTTTTCTTTCAAATCTTGCCCACAAATATATCTCAGCTCAGCGACGAATGAAAAGGAATTTCATTAAAGACAGGGAAAGGCCTAATGGTACATAACAATGGAAAGTTGAAGATATGCAGCAGTTGAAAGTTTAAATTTATATTCAATCATGGAACAGAAAAAATGTAGGAAAAAAACTACTTAAGTGTATATAACGTTTAATAAGAGTGTCATTACAAACAGGAAAAGAAGCTACTCCCAAATCTTTACACATTATCTGGACAAATAATACTGTATTGTAATAAAGTAGGCGAAACAACCTTTTCATTTTCTTTATATTGACGACTTGATCTCGAAGTTCATCACTCAAGGACAAAAAATCAGTCAAATTCATCTCTAAAAAAATCTATATTTCACCATTTTCTACAATTAATAGTTCATCTTCCACGTTTTAAAGGTCCAGGCTTACAGGTCATTACGGCAACTTTCACTTCTTCAAGATATTTATTTGGACAAGTAGAGTTATTATTATTATTATTTATGTTTACCTTTTTCTCCTCTTCTGTATTATTTTGGATGGACTATTTTGATTGGTTTGGCCTGTTTGACATAGAGTAGCTCAAAATTTGGTATAGTTTACTTCATTAACTTTTTTAATTTTGTTTCAAATTGATTTGCTCTTTCTTTTTTGAGTATTAATAGTCTTTTGTTTGTTTTAGGTCCTCAAGGGTAGGCTATATATTTCTTATTTTGTTGTAATTTTCGTACTAAGTTTTGAAGTTGTTTTTAAGTGGATTTTTGAGCTCTATTATGAGTAAGATTATAAAGGTCTTATGTTGAGTTTAAATTGGATTAGAAGAGTTCTAAATGCATTAGGATCTTGATTTGGAAAGGCTTTAAGGTATTTTATATTGGATCTTATGGAATTATGAATTTACTGTTTTCTTGGAAAGTCTTTAGTTATCTTTTGCTGGAAAAGTGGATATATTTGATAAAATGGAATTTCTTGTTTGGCAAGGAATATATTTTTTGGTCCACCACAGGTAAGTTGGCAGTCTTTTTATGAGTAGGAAATGTTGATATCAGGTTGTTTGAGTGTCTACAAAATGTGAAACCATAAGGAGTGATGAATTATGTATAGCTTATGTATTTTATTGAATGAAATAACTGCTTTATGAGGATCTACACTCTATCATCATCTCTCTCCTTTATACTTCTGTTCTTTGTGAACCTTTCTTTTCTCATCCTCTACTTTTGCTCTTTTTCTTGCTGTTTGTCTATAGAAAGAAAAAAGATAAATGTGCAGATCTGCTCAAATCTGGATTGACGCGTAAGCATTTCAACTATCTGAAGGTTCACCTAAGTACAACTTTTCCTAAAGCAACTTAAAACTAGATAACGTTGTCTGCCTTTGATAAAAGAATAAGAGGTAGAGAAGGAAGAAGTATAAATATTAAAGGTAATAAAATGTAACTCTGTTTCTCTCTCTCCCATGCGTGCATGCTTGCTCGTGCAAAACATTGGAAATTCTTAATCATCCTTTTTTTTTCCTGATTTTACTTCTTTTGACAATGCTATTTTTGTAAATTCTGACGCTCTCACCTGAAGAACACCACTAGGTTCAGTCATATTCTGAAGCATCTGAAGCACATCCAAAGTGTTTGATGCATCCTAACATCGGGGAATTTGCACATATGGATTTTTTTTAGGGAGCACTTAAGTTTCTAAGAAAAAATTGCAGCAATAATCCTCTTAATTATAAACCATATTATGCACCATTAAGAAGGTAGTAATACGAGAATCTAAGAATATTCTGATCAAAAGGTATGGCATTATTTGTTCTAATGCAAGTCTGAATAAATCATTGCAAAATAGTTGCTGGGATGAAGCAAGAAAAGGCCTAGGCATCAAGAAAGGAAATGCAAAAAATTTTATGGGTTATTTTGAAGTCTGCATCACATCATATACATGAACAAAATGTTCTCCATGGATTGGTGTAACCGTGTCACTTTGTGTGCTTTTGGCCGCAAGCATGCACATTCAATATCCTGTGCATTAAGAAATCCAAGTGCAGACATGCCCTTCTGAACTGTCAATAATTAGGACAACAGTATTGAATAATGAACAATATATTCCTACCTCAGCTGCACCAAAGGAGTAACCATACATCTCACTAATCCAACCAGCTGCATATATGTCACCAGTGAAATTTGTTGCATAATGAGCTTTGTCAGCTCTAACCTCCTCCGTCTTGTGCAGCCACAGTAAAGCAAACTTCCTCAGGTCATCTATGTGCATTATTATGACTCCGCCAACCTTGTCACAAGTTGAGGGATTGCGAGTATGTATCTTTGCAAGCTCATTGTCACATCCAATAAGGTATCTGAGTAAAAGAAATGAAAGAACAGCAATGAGAACAGGTAGACAACATAATGAACTCTATTTTATTTTTTTTAAATAAAATATCCTCCTCTTACTCATAGGGAGTTGAAACAGGATGGCCACGTTGTACACCATACTCCCATGGTGTAATGGGACCCCTCATTATCATATCAGCATCCAAAATAACTATGAACTCTGCATCGGTCTCCACATGGTTAACCCAGTGAAGAACAGCTGCAGGTTTATTGATAGCTGGATACCTAACATGGTAAAGAAGTATGCAGATTATCATAATAGCATATGCATGATACAACAACCCTTTGATAAAGCAACCAAATCCACTGGGTAGAAGAACACCACGTTGACAAAAGCATTTGATTTAAGTGAATTAGTCTATACCAAAGCCAGAGTAATGGTCTATCATAAAAATTTAACATTCACTTCAGGAATTTGGCTGGCATAAGACTAGAACACTAAACATTTGCAGATCAATTTTCATACTAGAAAGGAGTGACCCACATAGATATTATGATATCCTGTACAGTTCATAGGCTTTCAAAATGAATCTGTGGATTTGTTTAATAGAGTTGTTAGAAATTCACAGATGTTGTATTAAACAGTACTGCTTCAGTGAAAGAAAGAGAATTTATTTGTTCGCAGTCTGACAGAGTTTCCATGGAAAATGCCATGAAGGTATTTGACTGATTCAGGTGAATACATACATATGTAAGTACATTTTATATGAAATTTGAGAACTAGAATTTAGATGACTATTTCTGCACTCATTTGTTGCATATGTAGGCAAGTACCAAAATAAATGATTTTTGGTTTTCAAGCATTTTTAGTGGTTTAGTCATGATCAATGGAGTGGATCACCATGTTCAATGGTTTGTCATCAAGTTTTAATCATCAAATTTCTGATCAAAGATTTTTAGTGTCCAGTCAACATACTAGTATTGGATTGATATTCAAAATTCTCTAATCTCTCTTGTGCATGAAATAATCTGCACAAGACAAAACAAAAAAAAAAAAGTCCAGTTGCTTCCCGATACAATAGACAGCACTAACAAAGGAACACGAACAGATATAAGTTCTATCACAAATATAGTAAATGTATCACATGTCAGAAAAAAAGGACCATGTACTATTTTAACACTTCAGGGAACAGATGATTTCTAATCAAGATATACAGATTATCATCACAGAACAAACATTGTGGCAGTGCTTACAGGCTAAAAGACCAGTTTTCAGGAATAATTACTGCTACATGCCTACATTGTCTTTTCCATTTTATGCTGAGATAGTTGCTCATGTTTTCATCTCAGAAATGCCAACGATCTTATCATGCAATTTGCTGTTGGTTGTGAGTCTATTCACTTTACATGATTCGAATCAGAAATTTTAAGAAATAAGGTTCTATTTAGCAAACACTCTGAAATGCTTGACTAAATAACAGGTTTTTAAGCTTAAGATCCCCAATGGTGTGAATGGTAGGTTACCAATCCCCTGTCAGTGGATGTCGGCTCATTGATGGAACATAATGTGTGGGAGCCAGGTCATGGCCCTTGTACCGCTTCAAGTCTTCGTCAGTACAACTGAGAAGGCGTGTGATATTACCAGGCTGACCGCTCAAATGAAAGCTATGGATAAGGCCTACTGTTTGCCAATCAAAATACGGTGAACATTCAGTGGAGAAAAGGGTATGAATTTTTGGGTGTGCCCTTCCTGATTCATCTGAGAGTTGTTTTGGCTCAATTATCTCATGGTGCATCTGATGTTGATTTAGGAGCTTTGGCTTGGTAAGCTCTGAAAATCTCTTACTTCTTAAAAAACTTAAGTACTTTGACCACTTTGGCTTGGGACACCCCATTGATGCATGGTGCAACAGAAGACCTTCATTCAAAGTGTTAATGCATTCTATGCTCAAAAATAAGCCCCGCCTTTTGTTCGGATCAGATTCCATCATCTCAACCTGCACACTAGTAACCGTCACAATTGTTGATGGGGCATGGTATTGTCAGTTTAAAAATGGTGCATAAGCTCCATGAATTGGGAACAGAAAATAATTCGGAAGAAATGATTTTTACACTTAAGGCATAAAGTTGCAAATACAAATATAATGTTGTGATACAATTTCAATGTGATTCCTACCTCTCTAGGATAAGGGGGTGAAGCGAAAAGACGGTTGCAATCATAGACAATGGGATCCTCATGATGCTCTAACTTACTGAAAGACCATGTCCCAACTTGAAATGGTAGGCCATAGTGCATGAGAATTGGCTCAGTACCAGGTCTTGGAATATAACCTGGATAGATCATCAAATCATCATTTATCTTGTGGTGAAGGCCTACCTGTTCAAGCAGATCATGAAATGAAAAGAAAGTAAATTATGTCAAGGAAAATACATCCCAACAAAAAAGCAACATTATATGGTGGCTCAAAGATTCTTTGAAACAATAACAACTTATCTTACTTCTGCAGCACCAAATGAATATCCATACATCTCACTGATCCAACCCTTGCCATAAATGTCACCTGTTATATTGGTTCCCCAATGGGCCCGATCCTCCCGTACTTCTTCTGTCTTTGAAAGCCACATAGGTGCTAATGCCCTTAAATCATCAATATGCATAGCTAAAAGCCCACCAACCTTGTCACATAATTCTGGATGCTTTGTGTGCAATTTTGCAAGAATATTATTGCATCCCCTTAAATAACTAATTAAAAGAGAATTGGATAAATGTCAATGAAGGATCAATAAGAGAGTGATAAAATTAACAAATCAAATACATAATAAATTAAAAAAAATTATAAAGAAAAACAGTTTGCATTGATCATTAGGTGTTAAAAGCCCCATGAAAAGTGTAGGGATCTACCAACTAGTATCATTGTAGCAGTTGCAGAAATAAGCAGGTAGGGGATCAAAGAAAATTTGGATATATGAAGATGATGAGTGCTGCATATCTCATTCATAAATTACTGGTCTTAGCAATTGTTTCCTCTATAATAACTAGAGAAGATAAAATGTTTTTCAGCAACTGTCAGTGACAATAGCAAAGGATAAAATCCAAATAAAATATCTTTCAGTGACTATAAGTGACAATAGCAAAGGATAAAATCCAAAATCAAAAATTTGATGGTAAAAATATGGAAACTAATAGGATTGTCGTGGAGATGACCTACCGACCAGAACGACCCTTCTCCTTAAAATGCATCCAGGATGACAGCGGAATCGCACCGGACACAAACATCGGCCTGGGGCCTCGACCCTGTGCCCACCTGAAGCCACCAACTCCTTTATCCACATGTGTAAAGCCCGCAACTAACATCCACGACTAACAACTTTGATTTGTAAGTTAGTGGAGAATCTGCTATCCTAACAAACTGCCAAAGCATGGCCTAAAGGCCTAAAGGATCAGGCCTAACGGCCCAAAGATTCCGACTAAACTGCCTATGACTCCACCTTTATATAAAAAGGTACCAAAGGGACCCTCAGGTAAGCAAGCTCTGTCATGCCCCAAATCCGAGACATAATACGGCCATGCTATCGAGGAATGCTATCCTCGATAACACGAAGCCAATCAATCATAATCAACTAAAATCCATCACAAATAAAATATGATAAAAGATTCAATTCCATCATTCATCAAGTAATTAAACCAAAATTGATTCAGAGCGACTAAATCCAAAATCAAATACCAAACTCCTGTCTCAAAATTCATAAATACTTTAACTACAAATCTATGATCATCAAATAAACTAAGTTTCAGCTACAAAATATTCAAGCTTACTACGCAAATCTCCAAGTCTGAATCCTTCATTGGTCCTAACCTTATTCCTCTATAAAAAAAAAATATGAGCTACACTAGCTCAGTAAGTAGAACCTACGCTTCTTTACCGGATTAAGCATAAGTTTTTTCATGACAATGTAATATTTAAAAAATAACAAATATTACAAAATAAATTATTTTATAAAGTATATAATAAAAAGAGTCATAAAGACAATCATTCATACATAAATCATGAACATTTCATAAACATGATTCGTAAATCATTTTTGTCATGTGTCCATATCATGTTTCAAAATCTTGCTCATAAATATTCATGCTATGGTCACTTTATACTCGTGACAAGATCAATGTTTTTAATCGACAGAGTTCTTATTTCGTATGCCAACTTTATACCTGCTAGCAGGATCTGTATTCTTATGGATGTCAGCTCTAAGTGTCGACCTTCCCATAGGAATTCATTCATAGCTATTTGAAAGCTTTCAAAATCTTTATTTTTTTTCTTAAAATATACATATACATAGATAGAAAAATAATAAAATTCATATTTCATAAACATACTATTTTCATAAATATATTCATGAAATCAATGGTCATAATAAAACATGCTTTTTTATATCTCATATACCGATCCTTATTTTATGAAAATCATGATTTCATCTGCAAGAGGTCACATGCATAGAAAATATGAAAATTTAAAAATAAATAAGAAACATAATATCCACTTACCTTATTCGTCCTAGATCTTCTTTTGTTAGAAAAATCAAATAATCCTATTAAAAATATTAGATCATAATCAATTTTTCTTTAATTAATTAAATAATATTAAAGAAAAGACTGTTGATTAGATGATCAGTTCGATGGACCATCCAAGCATCAAAGTGGCTTGGGGTCTTCTTATCGAATCAGCACAAGTCCCTAAAAGAGGAAGATATGACTCGATACTGGAGTCCCTAGGTGTTCTAAGAGAGAAAGTGGGTGAAGAGAGAGAAAATAGAGAGATAAAGTGGAGAGAGAATCTTCATATTCCTCAAAAAAAAATCTATGATCAAGATTATCAGAGATCATATCAGGATGACTCAATAGGGGTTAACAATGATTGGATGCTATGAATTTCTAGCAAGGGATGGGCTGGAATCCGACAAACTACAAAGCTATCAAAGCGATTTTGGATCTCTTTGAAAAGATTATCTTAGATTCATATTGGAGTCCAAGGATTAGATAGAAAGAAAAAGAAAGAGAGTAGAGAGTGACAAAAGAGAGAGAGAGAGAGAAATCCCTTCTCTCTCTTTTTCTTCTCTTTTTTTTTTTTTCTTCTCTTCTCTTCTCTTCTCTTCTCGTCTTCTTTTCTTCTTCCTTTTCTTTGGCTGAGCAAGGGATAACGTTGGCGGCTGGTAGCTCATGCTCCGACGGAGTGCGACGGCACGATCGAAGATCCAGCAGCAGCAATCGATGGCGGTGGGGCAGGAGACGGCCGGCGGTAATAATCGGCTGGCGAGAAATCAAAAAGCAGAAAAACATGAGACCAAGCGGATTTTTCTTTTTCTTTTTCTTGATTGTGGCCGTTGGCCGTTCATCGATGACTATGGTCTCACCATGGAGGGTCGTGGGGAGGCTGAGGTACCTGCCTAGGGTCTGGCTTTAAGGGTCAGCGACACCAATGGCCAAAAAAAGCAAACAAATGCCAAAAAAATAGGAGATTCTTTCTTTGTGGTTTTCTGACGAAACCTATAGCCGACGACAGTGCCAAACGCCATGGGAAGGGAAAGAGAGAGAGGAGGAAGGATCGGGCTCTTACCTTGGCTCCGATGGCATCTCCAGTTTCGATTTCCGACGAGCACAAAGATGGTAGGCCGCGGCTTCAATGGGAGGAAGCAAGGAGAAAGAAAAGAGAAGGCTGATGCTTGTGGTGGCTCGAAGGTGGGTTTGGCACTCTTAAATGGAGGTGGAAGGTAGGGATTTCCTAGCCTCCGATGGCCTCTAAAAGTCCAAGTTTGATCGGGAGTGTTGAGGAAGAGAAGACTCCCATCAGGAGTCCTCTTCCAAGCCCTTTTTCTTTTGGTTTTGGGGTGGGACTTGGGTTGATTTTTAATGGACTGGTCCAATTGGACCAGGCCATCACAAGCTCAACTAGAAAGGGAGAATGGCACTCCTCTCTCTCGCCATTCTTCTCTTTTCCTCTATCATTCTTAAGCTCTGGCTAACATAAGCATCGGAGGGTCCTCCGCCGGAAATCCTCCGACAAGTGCGGATTTTCCTCGCAGGTTCCCTCCAGCATTTCAATCCCCGGATGGCTTCCAACCCCCAGCCACACCAGCATCGGGCCAGAGACTTGCAAGTTGCAGCAACAAGGATCAACTTACAAATCTCCTACAATTATCACGTTGGATATATCTAATAACGATATGCATGATATAGCTTTTTACCAATGACATTAAATTTAGTCCACAAGTAAAATTCTGATTACTTATATCATGAGCTAAGTTCAGGCTTGGCAAATAAAGAAATTCCATGACAAGCAGAAATACCAGTCTATTTAATGACAAGAAGATTCTAATAAAACATAATAGAAGAAACTACAAGCACTGACTTATATCAATGATAAAAAAGACAAACCCCACCAATGATTAGAAATTAGGAATCTTCCTCAGATTTAGTAGCTTAGATTCATTTAACAAAGATAATAACTAATTCTTCCTTTTCCTCATTACATGGTGTGAATCTGATATGTCAACAAAATGATCATGAAGTGACTATTCATACCCATAATATGCTGCAACTGGTTTGCCTTTCTCTGCGCCAAGTTCCCAAGGAATTATAGGACCTCGAATGATCATATCTGCATCTAAGATTACAACCCAATCAACATCATTTGAATCTTTGCTATGTTTAAGCCAATGAACAATCCCTGCTGGCTTATTGATAGCAGGGTACCTGAAAGCAACAAGGGACAATGCTGAGAGCTTGTTAAACACTGACCCTAGAAGAAGCTTCTGAGACATAATAGCTCTAGCCAAGGAGGAAGATGAAAGCTATTCCTCTGATTATGGAAAAGAAGGCAAAGAAATCAAGGGATCAACTTAAATGCAAAATGTAATGCTTTAAGGTAGCAAAGCAAATGCATAGTGAGCAACATACAGATGCTTGATGGCTGGGACAAAAAAGTCAGTTCAAGATGTTGTGGACTCATGACAAATAAATAAGGCAACTTTTCATAAGATCATCAGAAGCAGAGAAAATAAAATAAATTACAGGTAAGATGAGACCAATCAGATGAAAAGGCAACAGCTTTTTTTTTTTGTGGGGGGGGGGGAGGTGGTGTGGTTGCAAAAATAAAAAATTCAACAATATAATACCACTGAACACAATACATTTTGATTTTGTATGATAGTAAACTAGCAGCATATTAAACCTATATACAATCTGCCAAAAATGTCTTCATGTATATGGGGTAGAAAATAGGTCCCCTAGAATAATCTTTTTGACCTTTTGCACACTAGGAACTTTAATATCCAAAGAATATTTTTGACCAAAGCTAACATAAATGTTAAAGACCTAAAACTTCCTGTTTGAACCCAAACAATAAATTGTGCGAGAACTCTACAACAATATAGATTCACAAGATCAAGTTACCAACATTATGGCCATACACAGCATCATACATCACCCTTAGCCACTTCGCTGTATCAGCAGGATCAGTCTCATGTAAGCTGTACATCTTGAGGACTTTGTGATACTCTGTTTACATATTTCTGAATTCAGAAAGGTGTTTAGTGGCTAGTGCTAGTCCTGGTTATGTAATGTCATTGTCTTTTGGAGAACTCATACACCAATAGGAAACTTAATATTCTATTGGTTGGTTCAACTAGATAAGCCTTCAAAAACATCACTTAAATTATTCAAGAGTCATGAATGAAGAAAAGTCAATGCTATGAAGTTGTCAGTGAAAGCCACTGCAACATAACATACATCAATATGCAATAGAAATTATTCCTACATGTAGTTCCAATTTTCCATATTGTGCCATTCGAAATGAACTTCTTTCATTTGGGTGACCAGCCTAGGGCTAATTATTCTACAGTAAGAAAAGCACTGTATCATGTAAATGCTGTAAACTTTATAGTACAATACAAACAATGTGTTTGAAGTTTGTCCTAATCAGCCTGTTAGCATATCAGTATAAAGGAAAATTCTATATCAAATGTTCATGCAGTCATGATCATACACTGTTATACTATTAGAGTCTTCTAGATTTGTGGTAGATTTATCCAAGCAGAGAAATATAGAAGGATCAGCATTGTGTTTTCTCTTACTCAAAACTTACATAATTGAAGAAAAGTCCATACACTTCAGTTGTCTGGCTGCCATGTTAATTTAATTGTGAGACTTTCCTGCAGTGGACTGACTTCACACAAATGGCATAATCTATTATTTATAATGAGAACTCCTGGAGTTGGGCATCTGAAGCCACACTCCAAGAGACCTCTGCATGGTGCCTTGTTTTTGTTTCCCTTTTTGGGGGTACAGAAGGATCTCTCTCCCCCTCCCTCACACCTCTTCTTGGAAAAGCATGTTCTACAACTAGTGTGCTTTAAACTGAATGACAAAGATGAGTCTGTCATTCTTAGACCCACACTTTTCGTCATTTCTTTGCTCAATGCATAAACTATGGAATTGATATTTTTGGGTCTTTTCCTAGTTTCATTTTAAGTTAAAAGAGAACTTTCCTATAGCCAGTGAGTCCAACCTTTTCATAGTTATTCTGAAGTCAGGCTTGAATTTGCAAAATAATAAGAACATCAGAAGCATTTAGGTGTTTGGTTCCAAGAAATTGGGGTGTATTTTTTCCAGTTTTTTTTTTTCAATCTTTTGGTATCATTTTATGGTTGTTTCAGACCAAAAGTTTCCAAACCATGCACTTAAACTCTCAAAAGAGAAAAACATACTCCAAAATTCTGTTTTATAAAAATTCCCAATCTTATTTCCTTCAATTATTATCTATTCTCTTTTTTATTTTGCTACCGTTTTCTAGTTGGAGCTGCTAAAATTGGAGCCAAGACCATTGTAACCAACAATCATTTGACTCTACTAAAACCAAAACCAAAATCAAGGTTTCAAACCTTGAACATGATAAATGTTTAAGATTGATCTTCCAATGGAGCATGAATGTCCAATGGTGAAACATTTCATGTATTAGTCAGTCATGTAATACATACATGATATGTTTATAAAAGGATCTCTAGATCTTCACAATCTGATATTGATGACCAATCATGGTTAGCTAGTACTATTTTTTTATTAATTTTTTTTTCTTCTTCACTAGTTTATATAGGTCCTATTAAAAGTTGGATGAATTTATATAGGTCCTACTTTCTTATAGGTCAAATTAGAAGATTTTTGAAGTTATTGAAGAGTTTATAATCATCCAGACAATGTCCCACATGAATCTTTTTTTTTTCTTTTGCCTCCCTTTAGAAAGAATTAGGTTATTTGTAGTAGGAAAGACTTATAAGTGTCCTATGATGGTTTTTAGGGTTATTTTAATAAAGTAGACAAGTTGATGTAGTGTTCAAGTTTGCTGATAATTTTTTAAGACTTCTAGTTCAAATTGAAAATATGATAAGATAAAAAGAGAAAGAGAATGAGTTTTGAGAGAGATGATAAATCTTATGCCATTATTCCAACTTGTTATGAGGTGCAGGTGCATGGAAAGTATGGTGGAATGCATTATATACTATGATTAATAGGAATATTCAAATATATCTATTCACCTCCGATTCAGAAAGGAATATCTTAATGGCCTTAAAAGTCTATCATGAAACTTGGTGGATTAAGAAAAGGCCAAGAACTGTGCAAGGATGAAACAGAAAGAAGAGAATGATTTCTGCGAAGATAATTCCAATTTCTTTTGTGATGTGAAGCATGGAAGTAATGGTGGAATACACAACATAATATGACTCAAATGAAAATTAACAGAAGTATATTCAACCCCTGCATCAACAAGGAAGATCTTAATGATCATAGAAAACTATGCATGAACCATGGTGATTTATAAATTCCTTAAATTATGTGGATACCGAATTGTCCCCACAAATGGTAAGGTGGAGGCTGTGGCAAAGCTTAAAGAATAGGGACGTAGAGAACTGCGCATTGGATCTCACATAAATATCCGAGACAACAAAATTTTACAGAATCAAGTGGGCAATTTGCGATAAGAATGATAAAAATAAAACAAAATTGCTCAAGAAATCAAGTAAATGACAGGCATGGTTTAAAGGGAGATGCATTGACTTCAGCATTCCAACAAAAGAAAACAAAAAACTAATCTGCACCGATAATGTCGATTCGAAAGCACATAAAAAACCATATCTTGGTGAGTAATAAAGAATAGGACTTGGCCCAGAAGGAAAGACGCATAAATTTCTTAGAACAAGCTCCACAAAATTCAGAAGAACCCACACACACCTCATATGAAAGTCATAGTGTTGAATCAGTCAAGCTATCCTCAGGTGCTATCTAGTTATACAAAACACTCGTTGACACAAAATTTCATTACAGAAAACCAACTTTACTAGGAATCAAGTCCTGCCCATGTTCCCAAGTAGCACCATTTGATGTGATTCCAACAAAGTTCTCAACATTTTCATGATTCAACACCAAATGCAATCAAAACAACCAACTATTCTAACAAAAAAAAAAAAAAAGGACAACAAGAAGGAAAGCAAGCGGATGCTCACCAATCGCCGGTCTTGGGGTGCCGGCTCATGGAGGGAACCTTGAAGGTGGGGGCAAGGCCCATTCCCCGGTACTGGCGGAGCTGCTCGTCGGTGCAGCTGAGGAGGCGGGTTATGGGGCCCGGCTGGCGAGCTTTGCGGAAGCTGTGGACCAGCCCAACCGTCTGCCAGTCGAAGTAGTCTTCGCATTCCACCGAGAACAGCGTGTGAATCCTCCATGGCGCTTTCTGCCCCTCCTCCTCCGCCGCCGCCACCAACAGCGCCGCTCCCAGCGCCACCAGCACCCCCACCACTGCCGCCGCTGCCCTTATTCTCGCCATCAGAGCCGATGTGGGGATTGGGATGGAGATCTAAAAATTCATGTCTTTTGGGGGAGCAGGCGAGAAAGTTTCGGTCGACCGTAATTTATACATATTATATGTATATAAAAGGAAGAGGACGAGAACTGAGTTTGTTTTAAGTTTTTATAATGAAGATTTTAGGGGAGAAGTGTGATTTTAAAGGGCCCGCAGTCAGGGGCTTTTGAATTTTTTTTTTTCCACATTTTGATGCGCTTAAAGACCCAAAATATTTCAATTTTTTTAATTATTTATGATTAATTTAAAAAATAAATATCAAAATAATGATAAATTTAAATTATTTATGAAAATACTAGACAATACTAGGAACTAGATGGATCCAAAAATTAATCGTCCTTTGATAGGATGACTCTATAAGTCGCCTTGCGACTCTATAATTTATAAATCATCTTTTCTGTGACCGCCAGCTAGAAGACAGATAGACCAGAGAATGAATCGTCTTTTGATAGGACAATTATATAATTTATAAGTCATCCTTTCTGTATTAAGTTAATATTTTTATTTATTTTATTTTTTATTAATTTTAAAATATGAATGTAAATAAGTAAATATCTTCATATTTAAAATTAATAAAAATATCAAAAAAATTAAAACCTTTCAAAATAAGAAGTCAAAATTTAAATTTTAGTTTAAATTTTTTTCAAATTCGAAACTTTTAAAATTTTTCTTCTTCAAAACAAATAGGTTAAAGGATCTCAAAATTTATTAAAAATTATTTTATGACTCACTAACATTCAAGAATTAATTATTGTTAATTTTGATTTCAAAAAAATACATATTTTATATAGCTCTCTATATAAGTGCTAGTTTTCTGATTTAAAAAATTTTCAGGATCCGTAACATCAGATAGTCACAAATTGTGCCCAACTGACTTCACCAATTTGAATTATAAACTACTTTGAATTAAACTTATCTTGTCAAAATTTGTTGAAGCCAGTTGGGCATAATTTATGATTTTCTATCGTTACGAATCCTGAAAATTTTTTAAGTCAGAAAACTAGCACCTGTATGGAGGACTATATAAAATATATATTTTTTTAAAATTAAAATTAATGGTAATTGATCATTGGATGTTAGTGAGTCACAAAATGATTTTTAACCTATTCGTTCTGAAGAAGGAAAGTTTTAAAAGTTTCGGGTTTGAAAAAAATTTGAATTAAAATCCAAGTTTTGACTTCTTATTCTCAAATATTTTAATTTTTTTGATATTTTTGTTGATTCCAACTAGAGGGTATTTACTTATTTACATTTATGTTTTAAAATTTATGTAAATAAGACACAAAAATGATGACTGACTTATAGATTATAAAGTCACTCTATCAAAGCGCAACTCATTTTCTGGTCCATCTGATCTCTAGCTGGTGGTCAGATTGGTGAGTTGGCAAAGAAAGAATGAATTTTTTTTTAACAGTATTTTTATAAATAATTGGAACTCGATATTATTTTAATAATTTTTTTAAAATTAATCATAAATAGATAAAAAATCCGTCGTCCTAGATACAGCTCATGGAATGTAATATCTCTAAACTTGGAGAAATTATACCCCACAATGCTTGCACTATTTGACTGCACATGCAATCAATCATAGCCATCCGAGCTTGTGATTCTCGTTCATCAAGTGCTCATCTAGGTGTATTGTTATAGAAATAAGTGACTGTAATTATCTGTATGCATCACAGAATAGGATATAATTTGTCCTAAAATTGAATCCCTATCTTTTTTATTTTATTTCTTTTTTGTTTTCCTGCTTTTATGAGAGGTTGAAGGGCTCCATAACAAAATTGTGCTCGCCTTGACTTAGCCTATGGACAGTTGCTTGCCAGATCATGAGGTAGGACCATTTCTCAGAGCAGGAGGGATTATGATAAAAGACATATAAATGCTCGGTCAAGAGATTAAGTTAAGCTGGAAACTCTTCAAAGCTGAATTCTTCCAATCCGATATTGATATAGGCCAAACGATAAATCATCAAAATAATCACGTATTCGATAGCAACTGAAAATTAAACTAAAATAACGAGAGGAGTAAAATAAGTATCAACATTCAAGTTAAAAATGAATTAATGGAAAATGTTCTAATA
This sequence comes from Elaeis guineensis, assembly GCF_000442705.2. Classification (NCBI taxonomy): domain Eukaryota; kingdom Viridiplantae; phylum Streptophyta; class Magnoliopsida; order Arecales; family Arecaceae; genus Elaeis; species Elaeis guineensis. The sequence goes on from NC_026002.2 coordinate 15,947,179, forward strand.
CATTTAGTCCATGGAAGCGTCAAACCCAAGCGAAGTTTCAAAATTTATTCTCCAATAAATCTAAGAAAGTCTATTAGGACTATATAACAGATAGTAATTCTATCATCTATCATCTTTCTTACAATGGAAATGATTTAATAAGAAACTCCTTGCCTCTTGGTCTAAGACGAGCAGAACTTCATATGTTTATGCTAATCACCCTGCCAGCGAGCATCCTATGCTTTTATATATATATATATTCACCTAAGAAAGCATGTTTATGCTAGTTCTCTACCAGACGAGACTTCTAATATAAGAAGAGAGATGAAGTCAAGGAATTCAGGATCTCTCTCCACCCCCTCCATCTCCGCTCTCAACCTCAACCAAAACTCCATCATTACGCCCACCTCCACCACAATGCATTGCCAGATGAGCGCCGGCAGCTGCCTCGACTCATGTTGGGACCTGAACTCAATCAGAACTGCCTCCTCGAAGCCTCTCTGTCGCTCTCGGGTTTATTTATAGTTGCTGCAGCTACTTTAACCGTGCATGGTGGATGAGCTGAGGTCGAGGAGGGAACAGTGAGGCAGAGTCCAACCATGCATGGCCATGGAGGTGCCACCTGCAATGAGGTGAGAGAAGAACAAGCCATGACCTTCCAAAAAAGTGAGTTGCACTGCATGGATTGGGTCGCCATATTGATTTATATCGCTTGCTTTGATCGGCAAGAGCTAGCTGAATTGATCCATGGGAGGGTGGAGGAGGACTAGCTCTTCTACAAAGACATTTTTTTCTTCTTCTTGTTCATTTCCTCAATTAACTATCAACCTTCAGTAGTATGTGATATTTTTTCTCCATTTTAATAATATATTTGGGTGGGGTTTTCCCATCTTTTTCATATATACAAGAAAAGCATGGATTTAAATGCCGATTAGCCAGGCAAAACATGCACAAATGCATGATTTATGTTGTGCCAGTGCCTCATCGGCATCTCTTATTGGCACGGCATCAGCTACTTGATGTAATACCAGCTCAAACCAAGCATAACAAGCATGATTAACATGGCAACTACCTTGCCGATGCCATGTCTGAACAACACAACCATGCAATACTAAAATTCTTATCCTTCCTTTTTTCTTAATGTCACAACTGGTGATTATAATGCTGTCATTTATTGTACACGCAGGAGGTTGTTTCCTTTCCAATATCATCTATGTTATGTTGCCACTATGCTTTGCAGACCAACTTCTTTTCTAGAGAAAGGGAGTTAAATTTTTGGTTAATGTAGAGCTGTAGTTTGTTTTGTGTAAAATATATAGTTTCTATTCCGATTCTAATATATAAATATTATATTGCCAAAGATGTTAAGCTCCTTTGATCAATAAGTGCTTGGCATCTAGAGAGATAGGAATAGTGTTGTTCCACATTGCAACGCTTGCTATACCAAACCACACAACCTGATACCGAGCATAACGTACCATACTAGTAAGGTATCGATAAAGTACAGTTGCTTGGTATAGCACTATAGCAACTCATGGTACAGCAATTGTCTCATCTCCAGCAGCAAACCATGTCGAAATGGGAGTATACTCTGCCGACAGATACCATATAGGTAAGCTGCTGGCACAGTACCTCATAGCGGTACAGCAGACCTAGCTATATCATGTTCGAGAATTGTAAAATATAGAAAAGAGCAAACAATGTGCATAACAAAACATCTTTCATTCTTGCTTCAAGTTGTCATGGATATATACACCAATTGGAAGTTGCAGGTTACTTTCCAGTGATACTTGCTCACAAATGCGGTGAAACAAAAGTATATGTGAACTCAAGAAATTGGCTATATCAGTTACTGATGTGCTCATCTAATGGACAAGATGGCCTCTATTTTTCTGCAACAGAGTTGCATGTATTTTTGTCAATCAGATAAGCTCATGGTTTTCAAGTCCAGCCTCTTTGTAGAAAATTATGTTTTCAATGATTCATATTACTTCAAAGTTCGAATGGAAAATTTATCGAAAAAATTAAATGTAACATCTGTCTAGCGACTTATTATGATACAAGGTGAGAGATGCTGATATATTCTTGCAAAGAAAATTGATCTTTGAATGCATGGTTAGAAATTCCAAAGAATAAATTAACAAGGAACACCTAAATGACTTTTCCTTTACATATTGAATGGTAGAACTAATATTATTCTAAAATCAGCCACTACTTTTAGTTATCTGACAAGAAATATTAATGTAGATTATAGAAATACACCTGTGCATTTACATGTAGATGCTTGTGAATCTGTAAAAGCATAATAAGCATAGCTGGGTTCTCATGAAGTGCAATGTACAATCTATGCAGTAAAATAACATTTAAGTCACTGTCATTTTCAAGGGTTAAAGATGCAGATTGCAGAATAATCCTTACATATATCAAGTATACATTATCATAGTTTTATCTGGAATACATGCGTGCCCTAGTTAAGTGGTAGCACCATATCCTTTGATCAGGATGCTGATGGTACATTGCTAATCCCCTAACAGAGGAACCATATAGTAACATATGGATGAGCAATATCCTTCTTCAGCAGTGTTTGATTTGAAGAAAAGATATTCAAAGTGTGATTAGGCAAAAAGACATTCATCTACAATAGGGTAATCTGCTGAGTCATACAAATAATCGCAGTTAAACTCCAAGCTGTCATACCAGTTACCATGAACTTCTATCGCTGACGTCGAATCATTGTACTGAAAAATCTCCATGTTATTCAGCCCTACATTCTCAAAGCAGCCAATGCCCTGAAGAGAACACAACTGCAACTGTTCAGGCAAAGATACCAGATCTGTCTCATTTGTAAGGCTCAATTGTAGTGGTGGAGGTATCCAACCACTACATGTTTGATCATTGTAGTGATCTTTTTGGTTTGTTGATCCATCTTTTCCGCATGTTGCTCCAAAGTCTTGAGTATTGCTTAGACCACTATAGTCTTGAGTATTGCTTAGACCACTATCAACTTGAACAGAGACAGGGTTAGTCATAAAAGGCACTGGTGATATAGGTTTAATGTGGCTGCTTTTCTGATTTGTATGAACTGGTTTTAGTTCTGAAACACTACACATATCATCCTCAGTGTTGCATGTGACTGAGATGACTGATGGAGGGGTATGAACATGATCAGCAAAAACCTGATGTTCTTGGTCAGGCTTCGGCAGACATGAGTAGTCCTCTAACAAACTACAACGTTTGTGGTTATGTTTTGGATACTGCATAAATTGCATTACTGGAATACCTCCATTCCATGATTGGTGCCTTGATATGGCAGGCTCCAGTGGCTTCATGTCAACAATTGGCATCATCTCTTTGAAAGAAAGCAGTACTCCTAACTGAGACACACTGTTGACCTTCTGAGAGTCAGAAACATCACTTAATAAAGCTTGTTTACTATCCATAACTTGCAAAGACACAACATTCTTAAAGTCATCTGCACAGCCATCTGGGACGATCACTTGAGCTGGGATTTTTTGATTTGTGTAGATGTATTTTGAAGATGCACCATTTTGCTGCATTTGGGTTGAGCTATGCAGGTCAAAGTTTGCTGTGACATCCTTGGAGCTGAAATCAGATTGCATATTTCCACCAAAATTTCTTCCCTCATTCTGCTTCTGTAATCTACTCAAGTAGAGACGATATTTCTGCATAGTGAATATGCTAAAAGTACTTCATTAACTATTTCAGAAAAGAAGATGAAGACAACTTCTCAAATTAAGAAACCTATCAAAGTATTTGAAGTCATTCCAGTCAAGCAGAATGTAAGTCATAAAGTACTCAGACCACTAGCTAATGCCCAGATTAGATGTTAGATATTATCAGAAATATAGTAACAAAGAGGAAAAAATGTATATTTGCATTAAGAAATGTACAGAATCTCTTTCCTCATACTATGATGGTTGAAATGTGATTCAAATCTCATGAGCAAATATTGTCTCTGAATTGCATGACAGTGTATCACCTTATATCTCATATTGCTTGCAGTGATTATTTGATGCCATTTCTTGATCATAGACTTAGGTTTTCCCTTTTCTTCTCTTAATGCTAATATTTTAATAATCAAAATTTTAAAGCTGAACTTCCACTGGAGTGATAAACATGTATCGATTATGAGTTTCTCTGCTCTTCTACTTACCGTGATTTATTGCTATCTTTATGTCTAATATACTAAGTAGCTCATAGACTCCTTAACAATGTCCTATACAACCACCAGTTATCAGTATCTATTGGGTAAACTTTGATCTGAGGTTCACTGCAAGTCTGAGGGAGGTGTCAATAATATGGATGATATATGTGATCGAATTTAGTTCTATTTTATATTTAAATACACTCTATAATGATTCATATATTGCATTCTTGTTTATATGTCCTGAATTGTTGCTTGAAAGCTGACATATTTGGGTTAAGATATTAAACTGATGTCAGCTAAAGCTGGCTGGGAAAAACTAAACATAAATGTTGAAAATAAGCATACACGTTGGACTGGTCAGATGGGATCTCAGACTTTGGCTTGTGCACTTATTAAACCTGGATCAGAGCTCAAAGAAACCTGCTTATGGACTAACATATCACAGATTAAGCTCATCCTTAGTTTTGTCATATTGAAGATAACAAAGTCCAGTTAGTCTCAAATTACTTCCATAAGTACAGTTTGCTTTTGATTCTAATGCTGAGCCCAAGGAATACTTGAAAAAGGATTTATATGATGCCCATTATATTGAGCAAGTTCCTGCATATTAATTATTGAAATTTTTATATGACACTCAGGTTTTCCTCTAGCCAAACCTGTGTTGAAAAATTTGCTTGATTCTAAATCTCATTGGAACACAATATTATATTGCTTTAAACCTTCCCAAAACTCATAAAGCATAAATTTAAACAGGATAAAACGTGTGCCAATATTTATGAAATGAATAAAAGGCTAAAAATAAGCATAGCATATTTACAAAGTTTATTTGGCCCAATTGGTTAGTTTCACCAAAAACTCCAAAATTGGACCAGGTTTTGGAAAGGTCTTAAGCTGAAACCAAAACATTTTATTATCAACTTTGAAGTTTCAGGTGGAACTTTAAATCATTTTTCAAGTATTTGGGCGAGCTTTCCTATATAAGCCACATGAGCACATAATTTACCTCTCTACCTCTATGTCATTGCATTGGATCTGTTCAGTGATTTAGAGTTTCTGGTGCTCCTAAACAGGAAAAGCAGTTTAGAAAACCGCTGTGAAAAATCATGTGCAGCCAGTTTGACAATTCTTTCTGAATATTTAGGAATAGACATTGAGAAAGATCTTACCTGTAGGTGGCTGGCAACATTTTCCCTTGTTAATCCAGGAACATTCATCAAGTCAAGTATTTTCTTCGGACCAACTTCTGCAAGTACAGGTAAATAATCATGACTAGCAAAGATCATTGAATGAAAGATTAGAAAGCAGGTCACAAAGATACAAACAAACATTTTCAGTTGATAAAGAAACTATCCAAAAGCAATTATAGAATCTTGAATTCTACTCTGCACAGTCTTCAAGTTAAAGAAAATGGAGAGTTATTGAGAGGGCCATAGAAGTTTGCTAGCTGATACTTACTATCAAATCCTATTTGGTTTACAGCATTCACAAATTTCTGATGAAGATCGACAGACCAAACCACTCTAGCTTTCTTAACAGTCGCAGGGTCAGTAAATTCTTGATCAGCATGTTCTTTATTGTCCACATCTTTCCTTTTTCTCATAGAGTTCATATCAGTTCCATTTAAGACATGCCTGTCTTCAAAATCCTCAAATTCATTTCTTATTTGAATATCCTCATTGATATCATGACCTTCAATCTCCTTCACTTCCTGCATTTTCTTTCTATAAACATGTTGCCATATATTTTTTAGCTCCTTCATTCTCACAGGCTTAAGAAGGTAATCGCAGGCACCATGTTGAACACCTTTCATTACCCTACTTGTTTCCCCATCGATGGACATCACTGCAAACATTTGCAAATATGATCACTGAGACTTAATGTACATATGAGTCAGATGGCTTAGGAAACTAAAGTGAAAAAGCAACAAGGCATTCTATGGTCAGAAAGCTATAAATTTGGATATAGATAACTAACTGATGACAGGTAAGTCCATCTCTAGCCCAACATGTTCAAGAAGCTTGAAACCATCCATGTCAGGCATATTGACATCACTAATTACAATGTCAAAATGATCTTTTCTTTCACGAAGCATCTCCAAAGCAAATCTTGCTAAGCCACATGTTGTAACTGCAGTGCGCATGAAAAATTTGAAAAAATTGCATCATTACCCATATTGCAAAAAACAAAATGAAAATCCAAAGAAAAATTGATGTTGATGTTTCAAGATGAACAAAAGATAGAGATCAAAGTGTAAACAAAGTGCACCACTCACTAAATGAAGCCTATATTGGATTCTAGTATGTGATTCTACATAATATATACCTAAATATCTTAAGCTTAAAAAAAATATACATAGAATTAAGTAATAAAAAACATCTTGAGAAAATTTAGCAACAAGATTGAACAATGATTCCATGACTAGATACTGTAAGTTTTGGAGGAATAAAAGGTAAAGAATTTTATACTGGCAGTGTAAAGTACAGGAGGTCCTATCATAAACTAAGAAGGACAAAGAGATCCTTCCTATAGGAAGATCAGAGAACATATTTCTATCACAAGCAGAAATTTGAACAATTTGTTATAACTTTTTTGGGCACAATGTCTCATATAAAGATCATATTAGTCAATATAAATTGAAATATGTTTATATGTAAGTTAAAATACTAAAGCTGATCAAAATTCTTTATAAAAGCCTTTTCTTTTTCTTTATTGATTTTTTGAAAATGTGAGATTAGTAGGTTCCTCTAGCTAATCCAAAATAGAAATGTATTGATCCAGAAAAATCACCGAACTCGATGTAGATCACTTTGGCGACTATAGGTTGGGCTAGATAGGATCCAGGAGCAAGATCCACTATATTGGTAAGCCAAATTACAAGCCAAATTTCTGGAGGCCATAACTTAGTCATACAATATCCGATTTCAAGGAGTTTTTCTTTAAAAAAAAAAAATCAGGCAGTTTTTCTACGACATGATGCGATCCCATTAACAGGGTGGTGCCCCAATCGATCAAGCCCAAATTTTCTTGTCTGGGGCTTAAAATGAACCAGTCAAATCAAAAATTTTTCTTTGATGTAAGATTTTGACTGTACATAGCTTCCAATTTGAGAAGAATCTGACGGAGCGACAGAAGACAGAATTAATATAAAAATCGAGATCTATCTCCTGAAGAGTTTTATCTTTTCTAGATTATTTCTACTAGATATATTTATTTTAGATAAAAAAGTTCCACTAGAACTAGGAAGTTCATTCCAACCCAAATTGTTCAAGATGGAAGTCTATCTAGAAGTTAGTAATAGGAATCTGATCCGAATTGTATAAGACCGACTTTACTATTATAAATAAAAGATACGTGCCTCATTTTTAATCAATAAATAAAGAGAAAGAAAAAAGGACTTGAGCCTACTTTCGAAAATTCTCTATCTTCTTCTATATTTCTTTTGAAAGATTCGAGTTGAGCAAGTTGAAAGAAATATTTTTTTCTCTTCAATCAGATCATATATATCAATGATAGTGCTGGCAAACTACTAGTTAAGTGCTATAGACACTTCCAAAGAATGCTTTGAAGCGCTAGCATATACATCAAGTCCAACAACCAAAGTTTCGTAAAGCCACTTGAATTATTTGATGTCGTATTCTTGTAGGTCTGTTAATTTAGAGTTCACTCTAATTTGAAAGAATTAAGCATACATATAGTAAGTTGCATTAAAAACACTCTGCAAAAAATTTAACTTCTTGATGCTAGACTTTCCAAATTGCCATCCAGTAAAGTTATCATATTCAACGGTGTAGGAACATACTGGATGAAGATAGAATGATTCATCTTAATCCTCCAGTTGCATAAATCTTTTAGTAAGAAATTTTACAGACATAACCAAGAGTTTTCAGTCAATTCGTGACCAATCTGTTTCACTGAGCAGTAAAATGAAGAATAATCACTAACATTCTCACTGGTTCGTTGCAGCAAGCCATGCATAAATGTGGTGACAGACTCGCACCATCCACTTGAATGAATGTTGAAGTATTAGTTATGTAACAAAGCACTGATTCTACAATTAAATGAGGGGAAAAGATTATCAAACTAACTTGGTTTACTATGATACATGTACACATAATCATGGACCTTCTTCAATGTTCATAGCTACAAAGATATGTGCTTCTTCCAAATCATGTATGTTAGGATTTGACGCCTCGAGATTCAGCCCACATTGAGCCCACAGCGAGGTTCGCGGCGAAAAACGAAGTCCAACGAGACCAAGATCACCTGAAACGGAGCTCGGATGGAGGAGATACGAGCTTTTGAAGTCGGCACGAGAATCGAGGTGGTGGAGGACCGTCGGCGACCGGCGGCGGGCGGCAGCGGTGCGGCCACAGGCGGCGGCCCGCGGGACGCGCGACCCAGGCCCGCGCGGGACGCGCGACCCAGGCCCGCGCGGGACGTGCAACCCAGGCCCGCGCCCCTTGCCCCGGTCCACCATGGATCGGGCGGTTCACGGTGGGGCCTGTGGACCGCGTGGGCATTTTCCACGCGTTTCTCACGGTCCACGATACTATTCCGTGGACCGGAGCGTGATCAAACGGCCCAGAGAGATCCCGGTCTTGATCCGATGGTTCAGGGGGGACTCCTAATCTCTCTCTAATCAAGTTTAAACCCTGTTTAACCCTTTAAAAGGGTCCTGTGATGAATTAGAGAGGTGTGGTTGGGTTTTCTCGGTGCCGTACGAATCCGAGAAGAGAGAGAGAGGCGAGAGCGCTGTGAAAGAAGGAGCAGGAGGCTCCTGGACAGCGGTCGCCAGGCTCTTCAGGGGTTCAGGGGGTCTCCAAGAGAGAGAGAGCTTTTGTGAGGGGAACTTCAGATGAGAGAGAATTGGGTGTACAAGGGTTGAGGGTGAAGTCTCCTCTTGTAAAATTTCTTTTTCATAGTGAAGTTTGCATGCCCCGTGGAGGCGAGCCCTTTTGTGGCTGATCCACGTATTTTGATTGTTTTTTCTTTTGTTTTATTTCTTCTTTCTTCCTGCTGCATCGCGTGGTACTGAAAGAATCTTGGGAGGTGGTGTCCTGGCCAGACATCCACCCAACAAGTGGTATCAGAGCAGGTTGGTACAAGGACGCAGATTGCAGTGGTGGTGAGCAAGACTGAAGATGGAGAAAACAGGAACAATCAAGATGGAGATCAACAAGTTCAATGGTAAGAGCAATTTCTCCTTGTGGCAGGCAAGGGTGAAGGACGTGCTCATCCAACAGGGGTTGATCGATTCTCTCTTGTGCGATGAGAAACCGACCACCATGGAGGTGCGGGATTGGAAACGGGTACAGATGCAGGCGGTGAGTACCATCCGCATGTACCTAGCGGATGAGGTGGTGATCCATGTGCTGAGCGAGACTTCCCCGACCGTACTGTGGTCGAAGCTCGAGGAGTTGTACATGGCGAAGTCTCTCACCAACACACTTTTCCTCTGGAGGCAGTTTTACCAACTGCAGATGACTGAGGGACAGAGCGTGTAGGAGCATCTCAGCCACTTCCAGAAGATTCTCACCGACCTCCTTAGCGTTGGCGAGAACGTTGAGGAGAAGACCAGGCAGGGCGTTGGTTTTGCTGGCGTCGCTTCCTTCTTCGTACGAGTCCTTGGTGACTGCTCTTCTAGTGGGGAAGAGCACTATCAAGATGGACGAGGTCACCGCGGCAATACTCCAGAACGAGGTTCTCAGGAGGGAGAACCCAACTTCGAGCTCAGGTGTCGATAGCTCAGCTTTGGTGGCTTCTGAAGGTGCAGGAGGCGGTAGACGGAGCGACAGGAGATCGCATCGAGGGCGGTCCAAGTCCAGGAGAGACTTGAGCAAAACCAGGTGTTGCCGGTGTGAGGAGTTGGGGCATCTAGCCAGAGATTGCCCTCAACTAAAAAATCGGATGGTGGCTGCTGTAGCGACGGCCGGCAGTGATTCAGATGGAGATATCCTGGAGATATCTGACGAGGTATCTACTTCTTTCCATCAGTGGATATTAGATTCTGCATGCCCCTATCATGTGTGTTGCAGAAAGGAGCAGTTTGACTCCTTGGAGAACAATGAGAGCACTGTATATCTGCCGGATGGATCGAGCTGTGCGATCAGAGGCATTGGGACGGTCAGCTGGAGGACACATGACGGTGCAGTGAGGAGATTGGGGGAGGTCCGATACATATCCGATTTCAGGCGGAATCTTATCTCACTTAGCAGACTGGATTTGAGAGGCTACAGGACGATAGCTGGTGGAGGAATCCTGAGGGTGATACGCGGCGATAGGATTGTGCTGGAGGGGAAGAAGGGGAGCAGAGGACATTATTACCTCGCAGGGAGCCCAGTGCGAGGTGGAGCATCGGGAGCCAGGTGGAGCCCAGAGCGAGGTGGAGCTCCAGGAGGCGGATCGGGCACGAGACAGGAGACTCGGGAGGACGAGAGGCGACGTCGCAAGGTGAGATTCCTATTACCGCAGGATGATGCCCCGAGCAAGTCTCAGATTAGGAGGAGCACAGCATACGACGGAGATGGGATCGAGCAGCCTGGCTCGACTCCCATGTTTGCCCATCCATGATCAGCAGGCGATTGCCCCAGGGCATAGGGGCGAGGAGATCCAGAAGCTCTCGGAGTTTGGAGGAGGCCGAATATCGAGTCGAGATGGAGATTGTTAGGATTTGATGCCTCAAGATTCAGCCCACATTGAGCCCACAGCGAGGTTCGCGGTGAAAAATGGAGTCCAACGAGATCAAGATCACCTGAAACGGAGCTCGGATGGAGGAGATACGAGCTTTTGAAGTCGGCACGAGAATCGAGGCAGTGGAGGACCGTCGGCGACCGGCGGCGGGCGGCAGTGGTGCGGCCGCAGGAGGCGGCGCGCGGGACACGCGACCCAGGCCCACGCAGGACGCGCGACCCAGGCCCGCGGCCCTCTTGCCCCGGTCCATCATGGACCGAATGGTCCACGGTGGGACCTGTGGACCGCGTGGGCTTTTCCCACGCATTTCTCGAGGTCCACGGTACTATTCCGTGGATCGGAGCGCGATCGGACGGCCCAGAGAGATCCCGGTGTTGATCCGACGGTCCAGGGGGACTCCTAATCCCTCTCTAATCAAGTTTAAACCCTGTTTAACCCTTTAAAAGGGTCCTGTGACGAAACAGATAGGTGTGGTTGGGTTTTCTCGGCGCCGTACGAATCCGAGAAGAGAGAGAGAGGCGAGAGCGCTGTGAGAGAAGGAACAGGAGGCTCCTGGACAGCGGTCGCCAGGCTCTTCAGGGGTTCAGGGGGTCTTCAAGAGAGAGAGAGAGCTTTTGTGAGGGAAACTTCAGATGAGAGAGAATTGGGTGTACAAAGGTTGAGGGTGAGGTCTCCTTTTGTAAATTTTTTTTTTTCATAGTGAAGTTTGCATGTCCCGTGGAGACGAGCCCTTTTGTGGCTGATCCACGTATTTTGATTATTTTTTCTTTTGTTTTGTTTCTTCTTTCTTCCTGCTACATCACGTGGTACTGAAAGGATCTTGGGAGGTGGTGTCCTGACCAGACATCCATCCAACAATATATAAAGAGCTCTTTTCAACCCCAAGAAATCAACGATAAGCTTATGAATTCTATTAAATATTTGTTTGAAGTCTTCAACAAAGTGGTAACGTGAAACACAATAGAAAGTATGTATTCACACACCAACTTGCATAAGTATATATTCCCATCTAAACGGAAAGTAGCATATTTTAAAATATAACTTCCCTAAAGCTTCTTCCATAAAATGTAATATAAAATAATATCCACTCGACATTGACATGTAAAAAAGATAAAGAAAGGGCCTCGGGGTTAACCCATTACCATGTCCTAAGACCAAGTATTCCTTTGCAAGAGAGAAATCATATGACGCATATATGAAGTATTATTTGTATGTTGCTTAGCAACTAAATAAATTCCTCGGCAATAACATGAGATTTTCATTTTCCTGCCCTGTTTCCTAAACTTCAACAAAAGAGTGTGGAACAAGGTACAGTAACACTTCAAATTGTTACCATCTCAATTTAACTAATATTCAATCACAAGATGGTGAATTAATTTAGTCTCCCTCTGTACCCACTACAAGAGGTTCATAAACTCCAAAGTCCTAGCCTTTCAGAAAGCCAGTTTAATTAACATCTTGATAACCCATGAGAATCTCTCACTTCCAGACTGTGTGTTGAGAAACATGCTTCAACCCCATCAACTTTACATGAACAGAATGAAGAACCATAAAACAAAATCTATAAAATCCTCCAACTCTAGCATCCAATCAGAGCATGCACAAGGTGCCATATCTCAGTATGCATAAATAAATTAGACACAATACAAATGAGAAAAAACCACAAGGTATTTGAAGCAAGAACTCCCTCACCTAACTAAAAAGTTCTGATAGCAAATACTCAAACCAGCAACAAAATCCATCCTCTAGCTGGAAAAATACCAAAAACAAGAGAAAACTATTCCTAACCACCTATATGTTTGAATAAAAGCGATAAATATCATACAAAAGCTCCCATTTTTTGGAACTGCCCAAACTGACCCTATCAAGCAGAGAAAAGAGAAAGCAAGTAGAAGGAACCCATCAAAGTTGGGGCCAAACTACCTTCGTAGGAGCACTTTCGGAGCATCTTTTCCAGAATTTTTAACCAGGTTGGATCATCATCAACTACAAGAACTCGAAGACCAACCGGAAAAGCTTCGGTTCGAGAAGAAGCTGAGAGGTTCTCCATGGATATGGGCTGGTCCTCCTTAGGAGAAGAGAGCCAAGTGCTATGGGTTTTGGTCTAGGAGAAGGTCTTGGGAAGTGGAAGGAAAAGGAGGCTGGGGGGTGGGGTTCTTTGGGTGGCAACTTCTCCAATAAGCGCCCTGGTTTTGAGTGAAGAGAGGTTGTTAAAGTAGGGGCGGGTATTCCCAACGGATATTGGCGCCCTTTGGTTAAGTTTAATTGTCCGGTTGGTCAAGTTGCTTTTAGCATTTCCATAAAATAAAATTACAATAGACCAGCATTGTTATTGCATGCGCATAGAAGTTTGGTGAGAAGCTCAAAAATATCACGGAGCTTTCTAATGACAATCTATAACATGATCCATGCTTTTATTTTTTTAATGTACGAAGGTGGTACGAATAAAATCGAGACCTTGTGGAAAAAGGAGTTTCTAGTTGCGGTTTCATTTTTCAGACTAAGAATGCGCAAGTTGTTTTAAAAGCTATTTCAAGCAGTTGTAATGAAGTTAAACTAAAATTAAGATACTTGTATTCTTTCTTTCTTTTTTTTTTTTTTATAATAATAGTGGTTAGTAAAGGTAAGGACCCTTATTTCATAATAAACTATTGATAAATTATTTTAAAATACTTGATCCCTTGCTTTCATCTTCTGCCCCTTCAAAATTCTCTCCACCTTTAGCAGGACCATTCAGTCAACTAATTCTCCTTTCCTCTTTCCTTTTATTTTAAGCCACTCATCCATTAAAGCCCTCCTGTTAGTCTATTAACACAATCTTTCCCCTTTCTTTGGTTGTGCATGCTTCGTTTTCGTCTCATTGGTACACGATAGCATGTTCATTAACAATATTATTCGCCCAACATTTTGCGGCAAAAATACTTGTTCTAACTAGCTTTTTAGAAGAGAAACATATAAATATCTCCAATGACGACATTATATTAGAAAAAAAAAGGGAAACCAGCTCTTCGATCCAGACACGTGCTCCTCTTGTCTTCTGTTAACTAAGATTTTCCAGGGACCCAAAATTTTACCAGGGAATTTGGAATGTTATATGCCAAAGTGTCCATGTGGAAAGCTGCTTATAGAAATCATAAAGTATTGTAAGTGGAGGGATGGAATGTCTATTTCTTAAATCAGCACTCATAAAATCCATTACTTGGTGGATTCCCTCATAATTCAAAGCATTTGATTGATGTACTTGTGGTAGAAAGCTCAATTCCTGTTTATTATTCACAAATGAATGGCCTCCAACACACACATTTTAGTGGACAGACCATAAGATCCTATAAGATTGCAGGGAGTCCAGACACCACGAAGCTTTCTAACCAATGAACTTGGTAGATTCTTCTTTATCTACTCCCTTTAATTTTCATCATGCTAAAAACATCATTATGAACCAGCTTAATGTTGGTTTTTTTGTCCTTTTCTTTGGTGACTGAGTCATATCGCAAGGCATATTTATCCACAGACCCCAAACATTGGTTATGGGGTCTAACACAATTGTTTTACCGGCTATCTTTTTAATGAAATGACACACAATCTCAGTATATTATGTGCCAGATTATGATAGGAGCTCAACCAATATGGTCCATGACTAAGCTTAGCTTATTATGCAATACTGCAATCAGTTATCAAGTAGTTGAAACATGGCAGGATTAATTCTCGAAGCTTTAGTGATGAAGTGACAAAGCCACAGTGTTTGCCTTTTTAGTGTGGGACTAAAAAGGAATGCCCACTATCATGTAACTTTGATTAAACAAAACATTATGCTATGGTTGGGGGGCAAAGGGATAGAGGAGAAGAAATCATGTTGCTTATCTAAAAGTCTAGCTTCCTTTAAAATAACTAAAAGCAAGAATACTTCTTTACCCGTTTGGTACTTTCACGTGGGAATGCATCACCTTTAAAGTGGTGTGGAAGTGATTGAATAATTTATACCCACCCTGGACCATGAGCACCATGGATAAATTGTATGGAAATTTCCCAAGTGAAAGCCATTCAAAGAATATGCCAATGCTTAATGCTCAACAACCATTAATCTAAGGAGAGTTGCCTCTCATCGAAAAGCCACGAAATGGATTGGCCGAAAAGAATTGTTTAAATTAGCCATGGTATGGAAGAACTCATCTTTTTGATGGTCCAAATTTGGAAAATTTATCAACGAGTCCAAAGGAAATATATCGAATTGAGTTAAATACAAGAAGATAACTACCTTAAAACTTCCCCTAACTTTTAAGAGTGATTAGTTAATTCATTGACACCTTTGAAACAAACATCTGGGGAACCAAGGAAGACTTCATTGTACTACTAACAGAGGCCACCAATATGTTTACAATCTTATGACTAATCAATAGCTGCTTATTATATTGTTCGACATACCGACCTCAAGGGATTTAAAATAATGCCCCCTCAATCAATTCATTCATCCTAAAAGGCATTTAGTTACTGCTGAAGAATACTGTGTTGCAGTGATCAGTTGCTTGCAGATCAAACTCTGGGAACTGCCATTGTTCTATATTACTGGAGTTCACTTCAAATAGGTGATGGAAAGGTTTCTAGTCATCACTGTTTTTTTTTTTTTTTTCCTTTTTTTTCCTCTGAGGAAAAAATAGCCATCACTGCTTTCAAATTCCAAATGTTTGTGGTGAGCTTTTGCTCACCACACAAGTGTTCGATGCTGATGGAATGATATCCACAGAGATGGGCAAGGCATGACAGCCATCTCGTCTCCCCATAAGTGGAGCAATTTTAGTGTGGTGCTGCCACTAAAAATGGGTCATTAACTAGACTCCGCAAACCACTATATTGTTTCTCTTCCTATCAGTGGAATTCCAAGCAAATGTCATCATAGTTTCCAGGAATTTTACAAGTGATTAACTCCATTAAGATGCAAGTACAACTGCACCAATCAAATGCGATAGCAATCACCCAATCATTGTTCCAGTGGGTCCTCGAGGTTTAGAGGCACCACTTTCATATAAATGAAATGCCACCCAAGATTGTGATCATATAAATTTTGTATGTCATCTGTCTCACTAATCGTTGAGATGCAAATACAACCTGCTAGAACATTACATTTGGAGACAAGGATCGAAGAGGATTCTCACCTGATCTTTTGGAGAGACCATGTTCCTAACGATGATGATAACGATGGCAATGATGAATAAGGAAATAGAAATACTTCATGTGCTCATCCAATTCATAATCATACATCGTTTAGTTTCCAAAAAATTTAGCATAGATTGGTTGGACTCTATTCTTGTTTTTCAAATCCAAATGGAATGATTAATTTCCAAGGGGCCGGGTAGCTCGATTTAACCCAAGCTAAAGGGATCTATATCATTTACACATACTACATAATATTATATATAAAGTATATAATATACAATATATTTTTTTCATATGTATCCAAGAAAACTACGTATATTGCTTTTAACATACTCACTCCTTGAAACTTGATATTTATAATCATTACTTTAATATTTATATATCTGCATATGCAACCCTGTAGTTAAAATATGGTCTAACAACATCAAAGGCTAGATTCCGATAAAAAAAAAAAAAAAAACTCTCAAGCTATAGCTGACACATTTATAATCAGGTTAGAAATGTAAACTCATATCCAACCTATTCATTTTGCATAAACCCAAACTCACCCACTAACCAAAGCTTTCATTCATCAGTCATATCGCAGCTAAAAAAATAAAGCAAAACATGGTATGCGAAATGAATATGATCACAATGCATTTTCTAGAGGATCACAATGAAAGCTCACCATCTCCACCACAAGGCATTTTCTAGAGGATCAGGCTGAGATGAAGCAAATATTCATCCAGAGTCAGGAAAAACAAAATTCCAGAGTACTAGGTTCTCAGGATAGAAAATAAAAGAACTGCGACTAATAACCCAACTAATATGATCATTTGGGAGGTCCTGATCATCGCGGAAATTTATAGTTGGGATTATTTTAAGAATAGTTTGATTGAAATTGGATCCTATGATCTAAAGATCTGCACATTAAGTGTTGGTTCTGGTGCTTTGTGAAATTCAAATTGACAGGTATCTCCTTTTTGAAGGTTGTTTGCCTTGGAGAAATCTTCCCAACCACCAGTGAAGCCAACAAACTTGAGGCTCTCATGGTACAGGACAGGCCACAATCGCATGCATGGATCCCGAAGCGTGACCACCTTCCTTTCATATCTCTTTTTCCCCAGGCGGAATGGCAATCTGTCAGGCAACTCCTGAACAAGTAGCAAGGAGAAACAATCACCACTAGGGAGCAAACCAACTCATGAATATCAGCTGTGCCAAGGTGTTGCAACCAACAATAATCTGACTACGATAGCCATGAGTACGTCAACTTAGCAATTGGAAAGGTTTTACATAAGGGAAAGAAATGGAAGTTTAAATGTCTTAACCTATGGAAATTATAAAAAAAAAAAACAAGTGTCTTTAGATGTCATTTAACATTGTCTGCATTTTGGGTAATTATAATGACAAGTGCAATAAAGAATATAAGATGGAGATCTTGGACAAATAATACAGTCGGCAAGTGTTCTTGCTAGCATAAGGCAGTGCTTGGAAACGAGCCAACAAAATTTCACTGGGACTAAACCTAAGTAGGGAGCCCTTTTCCCATCTACGTGGGTCATTCTATGCCTGCCCTACTGCTGCCTGACCTATGCTTGTTTTAAACTGATTTGGCTTCTCTGCAGTTATCCGCATTTGCTATCTACATCCCTCTTTTTCCATGTGAGCCTCTGACTCTGCATTGGTCTCTGAGGACTCGAAGCCCATGATGCATTTCATGCTTCCATGCACTTTAGCTTCTTCAGTGTACAATTTGAATCTAAAAATGGTAGTCCTAACTAGGTTCTAACATCAGGATGTCCTTGAAGAGATCCAGCTCTTCTTAAATATTAGAGATTTTCTATGTTGCCTTTAGAGGTTCTAACTTCTAATACCGGATACCCTTGCAGAGGTTTTGCCCTTGTTAATTACTTAGAGATTTGGTAATGTTGCCTTTAGAATAGCATGTGAAGTGCTATGGTCTGTTTACTCTCAAATGGGTCCTACACCCAACTCTACAGCTGCCTGACTGGCTACTTTCTTGAACTCATCCAACCAAGTTTCTCTCTCTCTCTCTCTCTCTCGCCCCCTCCCCTCTTGTGGTTCTAAGGCTGACCAATGATTGCCTGATCTAGCCAAATTCTGCTGCTCATTCAGCCAATCATAGTCAATGTGTGTCTTTGTCACTATTCGTTCCCCAATCTCGTCTCTCCTGATAGGTTTAATTGTAAATCCACCATTATCTATTTTGCCTCTTCTAAATCGAGGGTTGAGACTGATATTTAAAATAAAAATAAAGGTACTAAAGCCAAATCAAAATGACCTCTTTGAGTTCTTACCCACAAATTCTTATTTCTATTTCTATAAGGCTTTATGTTCCCCACAGAAGGTTCATGTTCTTACTCCTAGTTTAACATGGCTGACTTCAAAATTCTCTGTATCTCTGATTCAAATAAGACTTTCTTTTCTCCAAGAAATGACTGGAAAAAACGAATACAACTGCTAAAACATGTCACTCAAAGCAAAAAAGAAGACTCTTCATCAAGTACATAAATTTGTTTTAGAATCTCAGCTGTGAGGTCTAACCACCTGGAAGTGCTAAATTTTTGTAATTTGCTGATGCAATATATTTAAGATAACTTAAAACATCTTCCAGACTAATTAACATGATTTCTTCAAAACAATAAGTCTTCCTCCATGATGCACAAACTTAGAAAGCAAGAATCACCATAGTACGTTGTTGAACCGATCGCCAAATCTAGATTTCATTCCCTCCACAAAACACCCCCTCCCAGGCCTCCCCCAGCGGCACCATTGAGAATATGTCAATATGACAAGCCACATACCATGGGTGTTGCTAGCAGAAGTTTCAGATTCAAGGGCTCAGTTCAAAAACTTCGATTTTTACTGTGATTCTTTTCATATGGAAGCCATTCTAATACAAATGCAGGTTCAAGCCAAAAAGGGAACTTCATCTATTACATGAAAAATGCCACCCTAAACTCTTAATATTTTGATATTAATTTATTTTCTATTAATAAATGTGAATTATGTAGGGGAATGTTTGCATTCTCTTTTTAATTCAAAATTTTGGAATTAGTTTTGATTGTTAGAAACCACCAGTAGCTTTTCATTTCTGCAAATTTTCTTTGGTTCGGAATATATTGACTGTTAGAGTCCAGTATTTTAAAGCCTTTCAAACTCTTGAAATGCGAGGACTTCAGTTTTTGGATGAGTAGTGTCTGATCACGGCCTCACATGAAACAGAGGATTGTTTAATAATAATTATATTTCATATTCAGAGTCATTGATTTGTTTTTATTCTCGTTTTCAGAATTTTGATAAAATGATGCATCATTTCCTGATGGGTGTCACTGTTAGTTGGTTTTGGAATCCCATAGATGCTAACATCTGATCAGACGCATGTCGATATTTTATATATTTTGAGACTCCCTCTTTTACCATAACTTGGCAATCATATCTTCACCTCTTTCTCCCTTTCCATTTCTCTTTTAAGAACATTTGTTCACTGCATATTATGTTTCTTAAGAGCACATGGGTGACTAGAGACTGTCACTTCAAAGTTCGCCAACCTTTGCTCATGCATGCAAGGCTAGCCTGAGGCAGGTAGGTGTAGCCAAGCATATGAATCCTGTGCACCTCAAGGGGCTCAATCCGCTTTAGGATAGCATCCAAAACATGCCTTCATTACCTATTTCCTATTATTTATTTATTTATCTATCCATAAATCTGCTGATTTAAATTTACTTAAACACTTGTTTCTTTTTTTATTATTTGCTGATTTAGTATGCGTTAGATAAATCCTATATGTCCCGGAATTTTATATTGTTTGTTCCATTTTTCCAGCATACAGTGGCCTAGAAACAAAGAGATTGTTCAACTGTTCGACCTTTACCAGGATCTCACTGGAAATATGGTTACCATGCAACTGCCAGCATGACACTATAAATGGCTTCTTGAAGGTAGGATAGCAGTTGGATAATATAAACAGAAGCATACTGCATAGAGAAAGAACAAAACTGTTCCACCAAATTGACAATTGTCACAAAACAAATTTGCTAGAATCAGAATTTCATTGTCTAATGGGAGCATGTGAGTGCATGCGTTTGTGCTTGTGTGCTCGTGCATGCACCTATGTGTCTGTTTCTTTGTTTCTACTAAAGTTCTCATTTCAGTGTCAGCAAGTATAAGATATTGATGAATAATTGGAGAGACTTAGCCAAAAGTTTCTCATATTTTAATTAATTGAATGCTAAGCATGGTACAATGTGTTGGAGAGCTACTCACAAGCCAAGACCAAGCATTTACAGATATGGAAAATCTTATGTTGCCATAATTTAGGGTTGGAAGGTCAACAGGATCCACGATTTCAGTTTTCACAGCTTTCAAACATTTCCCTTCTGAATATGTAGTAACATTTTCCTCATCAACTTGTAGGAATGAATGAAGCACGACTCCTGAAAATTCATTTTCAAGTTACTCGAAGATTAGAGATAGCAATAATTTTAGAGACAAGACATTCTTTGAAAAAATAGAGCTAAGACTATGAATTAAAGACTAACCAGAGTCTTTCATAATATCAAGATCTTTATGGAAAGCAGGCAAATTAATCATGCTCTGAGAGGCATTTCCATCAGCTCCAGGTGGGGCATTTTCTGCAAGAAGGTTATTTAACAGTTAATGCAACAGATCAGAAAGGTAAAATTCATTAGAACAATAGAGTTCATCAACATATAATCTTGGTTGATGCACAAGATACTGACCCATTTTCCCTCCAGACTGAGTATCTTCAGGGAACGACCTCAGATTTTTCATGTCATCATTTATGGAATTCATGACGAGTGCATTGACAGGTATATCATGGTTATTTTCAGAACAAGATCCATATTTTCTTTTTGTAGCCGCTTTATCAGCTTGCAATACAGTAGCATCCTTTTTATTATAACACAAATCAGTAAAAGCATCTCGACACACTCCAAGTTTATCCATTGAATCTTCATCAACATCATAACATATCCCTTCCTCTGAATGATTCTTGCATAGAAACTCCTTTGACGTACTCAGATTTACATGATCATTCTCAGTGTAATTTGTATTTGAAGCCTGAGATACTGAGAAGCTGTTCTCAGTGATCTTTACTGAATCAACTTTACCATAAGTTATTCCAGGTTCAGACAAGTCGATTGCATTGGTTTTGTGCATTCCCCCTTTTCCCATCTGATCTTTTTCTGTTCCATTTGGTCCTTCTGTGAAGTCTATCATTGATTCAGTAAGAGGATGGGTAATGATGGCTGAACTAGACTCACACCGAGTTTTGGCCCTAGCTTCACTACAGTCAGCTATTGATGTTCCCTTGGGGCTAATATTAGATAGGTTATGAGCAGAATCTTCACCTGCTTGCGGCATCCTTGTAGAATTTTCATCATTTAAGTGGCATATTGTTTCAGTGCGGTTCACTCTGGACTCAATTTGCAGCATTGAGCTGTTATTGTGATGAGACTTATCACTTGGACTTATACCCTCTCCCACACCTTTTGCAATGCAGTTGCTTTCAGCTATTGTAATGCCAGACAAATCACAAGGACCAGCTCTTACAATCCTTTCTTTTGTCAGTGAATCATCGTCAACAAAGTATTGCTTCTCTTCTGATGCTTTACAGCTGCTGTGATTCTTATTTGAACACAAATTATCAGGAAATAATTCATCTATTTTCTTCCTTTTACGGATAACTTTTTTACTCTTCTCACAGAAATGTAGCCTTTCACAGGAGCTAGTAGCAAAAATCTGGGCAGAAATGACTCTCTTGCTAACATGTTTGAATATCAAAAGTTCACCTACTTTGATGACATGATCCAACACAAAATTCCTCCATCCATGAGCAAAGGCCAAGGAGCCATGTACTAAAGCTATTTTCACCCTCCAACGTTGTCCAAACGAATTTTGAAGGCAAATATTCTGATCAATCAAGCCTCCTAATGCCGGAGCAAATTTTGGTGGTATAAACTGCAAATATTGTTTCAACTATTAACTTAAGAAGAGTAAAATATAGAAATTAGACTTCATTCAAAACAAAATAATAGAATTTAGACAGTTAAGATGTTCTCTAGTCAGGATTGCCAAACAGACTGAAACAAGATGATAGGCATGTAATAATGATCTGAAAGAATAAAAAATTGATAGAACCTGATAACGTTTTAGCATTGATAGCTCTGAAATGAATAACTAAACTACCAATTAACCATGTAATAGACAACCTCCTTGAGCTTATGGTCATAACCAAGTGAAAAGAAAACACAAATGGAATTTCCGTAATCATCAAAATCCCAAAAAAAAATGGGGGCACAAACCGGGCACAAAGCAACCTCACAGTATGGAATTCCGGTAATCGCAAACTTAAGCCAAACATTAGCCTATCCTACTTGACATATAACATTTCACATGCAGAAGAAGTAAGCATCTAAAGCGTTAATTCCTTTTTCTACTTCATTGGGGCAGCCTTTTTGCTAGTATTATCAATCAAAGAAATAGCAACAACCAAAGGGACAAATGAAAACATACATTACTTAGTAGGAAAATATATTTCTAAAACAAGGATCACTCAACCAATCTTTTCTTTCCTGCACACTTACCAAAAAAGAACAAAATAAAATCAACACAAAAAGAGCAAGTAATGTGGCATCAACTCATAAATTTAGCCAAAACAACACCCACCAAACCTTTTCTTTAGCCCTGAGTAAAACAATACCACATAGCAAAACCTTCTTTTCCTTAGCACCCACCAAAAATACAAAACAAACAACACGAGAAAAAAAAAAAGCAAGCAATGTAGCATTAACTGAGAGGAAAAATAGAAATAGTAAAAGAGAAGATGTAAGAAGTGTTATCGTACCAACAATTCAGTGAAATCACCAAGCATGATCTTAAAAAAGGACAATGCAATGGTAGTAGTAGTAGGAGGAGTAGGAGGAAGAGCAGCAGGAGGAGACAATGAAGAAGAAGAGGCATTGTCTCCATGAGTCCTCAAACACTTGTTGCTGTAGTCCATGCACATTAGTTTCTGCTTCTTTGGGCTCTGCATCCTCTTCTTCCGTGCTTTCCCAACCTCCTCATTTCCCTTCCTCCCCACTCCCTTTCCTTCCCTAGAATCCCTCCAAAACTTCTCTAAAAGAATCTCCCTCCTCTGAGCTCTCCTCCACTCTTTCCTCCTCCTCTCCTCCTCCTCCTCCTGCAACCATGGCTTCGGCGGCATTGCTCGGTGAAGAGAGAATGCGATCGCTGCAGCTTCCCCCCACGCGCATTGCGCGCTCCGATTCCGAGGCGCGCTCTGTAGCGTTGCGCGTCGTTCACGAAGCAGAAGCAGGCACGGGCTCTTCTTACGCTTCGTCTCTCGTCTCTCGTCTCCACCAACTTTCTTTCCCTCTCCGTGACCGCCTGCTTTTTTATTATTATTATTATTATTATCATTTTGGGCCCCCTGGTGCTGAGCTCCTCGAGTGGAACGAACATAGCCTCAATGATCCGGTCAAACATGACTCATGGTGCATCATGGCTTAACCTGGATTGCCACAATCCAAACCCCACTAACCCTAATTAATAACTAAATTAATTAGCAAATATGTTATGCATATTTTGTACTGCAGAGAGCTATATAGCTCGTGATGGCCACCACTTCAATAGATCCCTCTTTTAATGGCTGCTATACATACAATGAGTCACATCAAACTACATGTTAATGTATATATTATTTGATAATTATTCATCTTTATGATTCAAAAATACGATAAACATAAAAATATATATAATTTTATTATAATAAATTCCAGTTTTTAATAATTTTGAATTTTTTTTATTAATATTTTTATATTACATGAGTAAAATGTATGTACAATATTTATGAATAGTTACTATATATGTTTATATTTATCTATTGTATTTATCGGTTCATTTTATTTTCTTTAGTCGGTATATGTTATTGGATTATTAACTTATGTTATTGTTGGGGAATACCCACCGACCGACTTACGGTCGAAGGGGCCGACTGGCCGACCGACCGACTGGCAGACTCCGACGGCCGACCGACCGACTGGCCGACCCCGACGGACGACTCTGACTGGCCGACTCCGACGGCCGACCGACCGACTGGCCGACCCCGACGGCCGACTCCGACGGCCGACCGACCGACTGGCCGACCCCGACGGACGACTCCGACTGGCCGACCGACCGACTGGCCGACTCCGACGGCCGACCGACCGACTGGCCGACCCCGACGGACGACTCCGACTGGCCGACCGACCGACTGGCCGACTCCGACGGCCGACCGACCGACTGGCCGACTCCGATGGCCGACCGACCGACTGGCCGACTCCGACGGCCGACCGACCGACTGGCCGACCCCGACGGACGACTCCGACCGACCGACTGGCCGACCGACCAGGAAGTCTGATGGCCGACTCACTCGCCGACCAACGGAGGGCCCCGACGCCACTCAGCTGGCCACCGACCTAGGGTCGGTCGACTCCTCCGATCGCCGTACAGCCGTCAGAGCTTGTCAGTCCTGACAGCCGCATGCGGCACGGCTATCTAGGGACATTGTCCCGCCGAGGGCATTGTCAACCCTAGTGATTTGACAGCCGCACGGCGACGTGACACTTTCACGGCGACTCTGACAGTCCACAGTGAGTTGACAGTTCCTCACTTGTCCGCGTCATTAATGACGGCGCCATACCGTGCTCCACTATATAAATCGAGGAAGGCAACAGTGCAAGGGATCGATCCGCCCGTCTCTCTCACATACGCAGGCTCGCTCCTCCCCCTCACTCTCTCTTTCTCAGAGCTCTCTGTCTGCATTTCACTGTTGCCCAGTCACCTCTCTGACTTGACCGTCGGAGGGTCCCCGACCGGAGCCGCCTCCGGTCAGTGCGGACTTCCTTTTGCAGGTGCACGCTCCCCGACGATCGGGCGACGAGGCGATTGGCCGCAACAGATTGGCGCGCCAGGAAGGGGACAGCATGACTAGGACAATAGCTCAACGATCGAGAGTCACTGGGTCGGCCAGGCGCTCTTCCCGCCGGGAAGAGGCCTCTCCACCACCACCGGCGGCGGAGCCTAGCTCTCCGTGCCTTGCAGTGACCACGGAGGCCCAGATTGCGGCCATCGTACGGCAGATGACCGTACTGACCGACGCAGTCAAGAGCCTCCAGCAGCAACCGGCGGCCCGACCTATGCCTTCCAGGAGCAGCCGCCGACGACCGCGCCGATCCTTGTCGCCTCCATGCAAGCGCCCCCAACAGCACTCCCATGGAGAAGAGGAGAGACGACCATGGCGCGACGACCGACGGTCCCAGCGGCCCTCCCCTTCCCCGTTGGAACGGGCAAGGAAGGAGAAACGGCCGCGCACACCGTCGGCCTCTCTTTCAGAATCTTCCAGAGACTCCACTCCTGGGGTCTCCCAGCATCGACGAGCGGACGACTACGAGCGACGGTTTGAGGAAATCGACCGCCGACTCGCCCAGTTGCAGATGGACGCCCAGAAGTCTTCGAACGACGTCGACTTCCAGACCGCCCAACCTCTCTCCCGACTGATCCTCGACGAACCGATCCCCAGTCGGTTTAAGATGCCGCACGTGGAGTCTTACGACGGCTCCACCGACCCAATCGACCATCTGGAAAGCTACAAAGCTCTCATGACGATCCATGGGGCAACCGACGCTCTTTTTTGCATCGGCTTCCCCGCCACACTCCGCAAGGCTGCCAGGGCCTGGTACTCCGGTCTCCGATCGGGAAGTATCCATTCCTTCGGACAGCTCGAGCACTCGATCGTGGCCCATTTCAGCACCAGCCGAAAGCCGCCGCGAGCGTCGGACAATCTTTTCTCCCTCAAGCAGAGAGAAAATGAGACTCTACGATACTTCGTGACGCGATTCAACGCGGCCACGCTTGAGGTCCGGGACCTCAACGAAGACATGGCTGTCTCAGCCATGAAGCGGGGCCTGAGGGCGTCCCGATTCACCTACTCTCTGGACAAGACCCTCCCCCGGACATACGCCGAACTGCTGGAGCGCGCGTACAAGTACATGCGCGCGGACGAAGGAGCTTCCGACCGGCGCCTGACTTAAGGCACGGGCCGAAAAGAAAAATGGAAGAAAGGTCGGGAACCCGCCGAACCAAGCAGGCTCCCGACCGATAGTCGGGTCTCGCCACCCCGACGAATCCAAAAGTCACCCTGATGATGGAGTCCGAGACCGACGCATCGCAGGTATGACTCCTACACCCCTCTCCCCGCTCCTCGTGCGCAGATCCCGATAGAGATCGAAGGAGCGAAGAATCTACGACGGCCTCGGCCTCTGAAGGCAAAAGGCTCCGACCAACATGGCCGATCGTCGATCGCCGAATCAACGGCTCGATCACTGATCGCCGAACCGACGGCCTCGGCCTTTGAAGGCAAAAAGGCTCCGACCAACACGGTCGATCGTCGATCGCCGAATCAACGGCTCGATCATCGATCGCCGAAATCGACGGCCTCGGCCTTTGAAGGCAAAAAGGCTTCGACCAACACGGTCGATCGTCGATCGCCGAATCAACGGCTCGATCACCGATCGCCGAACCGACGGCCTCGGCCTCTGAAGGCAAAAGGCTCCAACCAACATGGCCGATCGTCGATCGCCGAATCAACGGCTCGATCACCGATCGCCGAACCGACGGCCTCGGCCTCTGAAGGCAAAAGGCTCCGACCAACATGGCCGATCGTCGATCGTCGAATCAACGGCTCGATCATCGATCGCCGAAATCGACGGCCTCGGCCTCTGAAGGCAAAAGGCTCCAACCAACATGGCCGATCGTCGATCGCCGAATCAACGGCTCGATCACTGATCGCCGAACCGACAGCCTCGGCCTCTGAAGGCAAAAGGCTCCGACCAACATGGCCGATCGTCGATCGCCGAATCAATGGCTCGATCACCGATCGCCGAACCGACGGCCTCGGCCTCTGAAGGCAAAAGGCTCCGACCAACATGGCCGATCGTCGATCGTCGAATCAACGGCTCGATCATCGATCGCCGAAATCGACGGCCTCGGCCTCTGAAGGCAAAAGGCTCCGACCAACATGGCCGATCGTCGATCGCCGAATCAACGGCTCGATCACTGATCGCCGAACCGACGGCCTCGGCCTTTGAAGGCAAAAAGGCTCCGACCAACACGGTCGATCGTCGATCGCCGAATCAACGGCTCGATCATCGATCGCCGAAATCGACGGCCTCGGCCTTTGAAGGCAAAAAGGCTTCGACCAACACGGTCGATCGTCGATCGCCGAATCAACGGCTCGATCACCGATCGCCGAACCGACGGCCTCGGCCTCTGAAGGCAAAAGGCTCCAACCAACATGGCCGATCGTCGATCGCCGAATCAACGGCTCGATCATCGATCGCCGAAATCGACGGCCTCGGCCTCTGAAGGCAAAAGGCTCCGACCAACATGGCCGATCGTCGATCGCCGAATCAACGGCTCGATCACTGATCGCCGAACCGACGGCCTCGGCCTTTGAAGGCAAAAAGGCTCCGACCAACACGGTCGATCGTCGATCGCCGAATCAACGGCTCGATCATCGATCGCCGAAATCGACGGCCTCGGCCTTTGAAGGCAAAAAGGCTTCGACCAACACGGCCGATCGTCGATCGCCGAATCAACGGCTCGATCACCGATCGCCGAACCGACGGCCTCGGCCTCTGAAGGCAAAAGGCTCCAACCAACATGGCCAATCGTCGATCGCCGAATCAACGGCTCGATCACCGATCGCCGAACCGACGGCCTCGGCCTCTGAAGGCAAAAGGCTCCGACCAACATGGCCGATTGTCGATCGCCGAATCAACGGCTCGATCACCGATCACCGAACCGACGGCCTCGGCCTCTGAAGGCAAAAGGCTCCGACCAACATGGCCGATCGTCGATTGCCGAATCAACGGCTCGACCACCGATCGCCGAAATCGACGGCCTCAGCCTCTGAAGGCAAAAGGCCCCGACCAGCATGGCCGATCGTCGATCGTCGAATCAACGGCTCGATCGTCGATCGCCGAAATCGACGGCCTCGGCCTCTGAAGGCAAAGGGCTTCGACTAATGCGGCTGGCTAACTTGCCGACTTAGCTTCGACTAAGAAAGGCAAAATGCCAAGACGACCGCAGTCGTATTCGCGACATACCGATCTGGTCACGACCGATCGAAGGATATTCGGCTTGCCACCGTTTATCATACATCCCGATGCATACGTCCGACCAAGGGCTGGACAATGGATATTCGACTTGCCATCGTTATCCTATCCGAATACGTCGGATGCTACTCGACTATCAGATTCTGCAGAATGATCGTGTCGACGAGCAACGTTCGAAGGTTGGCCGACCTCCGATCCGACGTGCATGCTCGACCTACAGTCGGGACGACCGATATTGGATCGTTCGCTGATGTGATCGCCAGAGTCGGGGCAAGAAAAGGCGGAAAACCACTCCTTTCGTCCGAAGTCGTCGCCCACGTGTTCACGCGAGCCAACACGACATCGGGCTCAGGAGTGGAGGGGGGCAACTGTTGGAGAATACCCACCGACCGACTTACGGTCGAAGGGGCCGACTGGCCGACCGACCGACTGGCCGACTCCGACGGCCGACCGACCGACTGGCCGACCCCGACGGACGACTCTGACTGGCCGACCGACCGACTGGCCGACCCCGACGGACGACTCCGACTGGCCGACCGACCGACTGGCCGACTCCGACGGCCAACCGACCGACTGGCCGACCCCGACGGACGACTCCGACGGCCGACCGACCGACTGGCCGACTCCGATGGCCGACCGACCGACTGGCCGACTCCGACGGCCGACCGACCGACTGACCGACCCCGACGGACGACTCCGACCGACCGACTAGCCGACCGACCAGGAAGTCTGATGGCCGACTCACTCGCCGACCAACGGAGGGCCCCGACGCCACTCAGCTGGCCACCGACCTAGGGTCGGTCGACTCCTCCGATCGCCGTACAGCCGTCAGAGCTTGTCAGTCCTGACAGCCGCATGCGGCACGGCTATCTAGGGACATTGTCCCGCCGAGGGCATTGTCAACCCTAGTGATTTGACAGCCGCACGGCGACGTGACACTTTCACGGCGACTCTGACAGTCCACAGTGAGTTGACAGTTCCTCACTTGTCCGCGCCATTAATGACGGCGCCATACCGTGCTCCACTATATAAATCGAGGAAGGCAACAGTGCAAGGGATCGATCCGCCCGTCTCTCTCACATACGCAGGCTCGCTCCTCCCCCTCACTCTCTCTTTCTCAGAGCTCTCTGTCTGCATTTCACTGTTGCCCAGTCACCTCTCTGACTTGACCGTCGGAGGGTCCCCGACCGGAGCCGCCTCCGGTCAGTGCGGACTTCCTTTTGCAGGTGCACGCTCCCCGACGATCGGGCGACGAGGCGATTGGCCGCAACAGTTATCATGCTTGGTAATATTAGTTATCTTAAAAGGTATAAAAAATTACGAATGCTGAGATTTTATTATTTATTTATCCCTTGGGGTGATGTGAAATAGAAAAAAAATGTTGTTTATCTACTTTTTACTCAAAATTAACGTATTCTTCTGCTTTGTATAAATATAGAAGAATTGAATTGATAAAGTGCCCAGTATGAAAACACATAAAACTGAATCAAGTATGCCCAAACTTGGAAAGGTTCCAAAAGATTTGGTATGTATAATATCACAACTGATTTAGTCAAACTGTAATTAATTCCTAATGAACTTCACGACACGCATTAAAAAATTATAACTTGATGATCTGGTATATATAACTTGTACATAATAGACCACAAGCTATATAAAATCATGAATACTTCAAAAGATGACACTATATACAAGTAATTGTTATTTCAATAAGCAAATGCAATCACCTTCAGAAAATGAAATCCATGTCATAGAACGGCTAAATTGCACTAAGCAAAAAGCATCACATAAACACCTAAATTGCAATAATCAAAATGTAAATCAATACAATAAAATATAAAAAAATATATGATGGGCAACCATACCATAACAATCGCATCGTGCAAGATAAAAATGATCACCATTAGAATAAAAGATTAATCAATATTAACAAAATAGAATGGAGGATTCAAATATTGGAGGTACACAAGTTACATCTTGATGAGAAAAAATAAGGATTAAACATGGTGAGAACTTGAATCTGGCCATGAAAAAATCTAATTAAAGAGACGCAGTGAGAGATACAGAAGAGGTAACCTGAATTTGGATTTGATGACGGCATATAAGAAAATCCAAAGTGCTTAATTACTTTGATTCAAATCTTTCTACCAATTAACTGTAACACCCGGCCCATTTGGGCTTTGGACCAGGCCTAAAAATCAGAGAAGCCCACAAAAAAAAAAAAAAGAGAAAAAAAATCAGGAAGAAGACTCCCAACGAGTCCCATTTGGAACAGGAGTCCTAGGACCGCCGGAGATCCTAGGGCTCTCTATAAATAGGTCCTCCCCCTCCCTAAGACCCTCCATCGATCTTCCTCCCTCTCCTTTCTCCTTGATTTCTTCCATTGAAGCCGTGACCTTCCGTACTCGTGCTCGTCGGAAATTGAAGCTGACAATGCTACTGAAGCTTGAGGTAAGCCCTTCTCCTCCTTCTTTTCTTCCTTCTCCTCCTTTCCATGGCTGCATGCACCCTCGTCGGCCTTCGGGATCGCCGAAAAATCCATGAAAAGGGTGAATCCTGTTTTACTCTGTTTCGATCGAGCCCTTTCCTCTCTTTTTCGGCCACCGACGCCGTCGGTTGTGGCGTCTCATCCCTAGGATAGGACCCTCATCCCTTTATCTCTCTTTTCTGAAGGTATTGGCTGCCGGTAACCGGCCAATGATCGAAAAACAAAAAAAAAGTGGCGGTCCTCTATTTTTTTTATCTCTTTTTGGTTTCTCGCAGGCCGAACCTTAGCACCGGCCATCCCTTGCTCCACCTCCGCCTCCACTTGTTGCCGGATATCCGGTCATGCCGCCACCCTTCATCGAAGCTGAGCCACCAAACCCCCTCAGTCCGTCCTCCGTTCGATCGGGAAGAGAAAGAAGAAAAGAAAGAAAAAGAAGAAAAGAAAAGGAAAAAGAATAAGAAAAAGAAAAAAAAGGAAAAGAAAAAGAGAAAGAGAAAAAGAAAAATAGAAAAAAAAAAGAAAGAAAGAATTTGCTCTCTCTTCTCTCTCTCCTTTCTCTCTACCTTCTCTCTCTCCTCTCTCTACCTTCTCTCTCCATCTTCTCTCTTTAAATTCTCTCTCTAGATCTTTCTCTCTCTTTATGGATTTTATCTCTCTAGAGTCTTTCTCTTTCTCTTTGATTGCATCACAGATCCTAGGATAAACTTGAGATGAAAATAAAATGATCTGAGATTGCTCCGAAATTTATACAGTAGATCTGATCCCAGCCTGATCTTATTCAAAATTTATAACAATTGATTCATATTGAGTCACCCTGATAGGACCTTTGATGATCCCGACCATGATTGCCTCGTCTGAAAGATATAAAAATTTTCTCTCTCTTCATGAATTTTCTCTCTTTAGAAGTCTTATGGACTAATGAAGGGTCTAGATACTTAGACGAATCTTAATTTTGGATAATCCTAGGAGAAATTCTGGATTTGTGTTATTAAAATCGATTATCGATAATTTTCTCCATATATGATTTTTATATTTGATTAGGATCATGAAGAGATATGATTGTCTGCATAAGATGTCAAGTGAAATATTTTGTTAGAGAAATTCATAAATTAAAGAAGAACATTGATTTCTGTATTTGGATTAGTCATCGGTAAATGTAAGAATCTATGTACATGATCACTATTATATATGTTATTTTACTGTTGATCTTGCATCATTGGTTTTGCATCGTTGGATTTGAGATCGATGAATTTATTATATCTGAGATACTATTATTTGATTTTGAGCATGAGTATATTATGTCAATATATATGTATCAGAGATTGATGGCATGATTATATATATATGACATATCTAAATTGATCATAATGCAAGTTGGAATTGATTTGATAAAACCAACACATAATGATTAAATAAAAAGAAAAAGATATATGGCATAGACTAGCCTTGTCATGTGGAACAGTCAGGCTAGAGTTTATGCCTGGGACAGTCCGTCAGGATCTTATGCTTGGGACGGCCCCCACTGGCTTACAGATGGATCAGCCGGCCAGGAGCTCATGCCTGGGATAGCCCACCCGGAGCTTATGCCTGGGACAGCCTCTCACGGGCTTTCATACGTGGGACAGCCGGTCAGAAGCTCATCTTGGGACAGCCTTGAAAGGCTTTTTAAGTGGAAGTTGATTCGGATGATGACTGAGGTATAGACTTGGTTAGTCCAGAGCCAGAAAGAAAATGTTAAAAATCATGTGATTATGAAAAGAGAAATGAAAGATAAGACATGAAATAATTGTTGAACAAAAATATTTCACCTGTTAACATATGATAATGCATCTATTTTAACAAGACAAAAAATTTATGGATGCTTGCATTATTCTAGATATTGAACATCGAATTTTATATTTTATTTTTTATCCTTATTTTCAGATTATATTACTATATCAGTGTGATATGAGAATTCTTATTGAGCTGTAAAGCTCACACCCCTTCATCTTTCTTTTTCTTCTCAGAGATACAGGATGCTCATGATTGGCTATGGTTTAGATTACGGGTGAGCAGATGTATAGATAGAGTGTCATAGTATCTGATCAGAGGATTGAAAAAATTTAATTTGTAATTATGCAAGATTTTATGAATTATTATTGAAATTAATTATTATGGAGGTTAAGATTGTAATGATTTATTTTGGTCTTGCATATTCTTTAGGACTTGTTCTAAGGAGTATGCGGCCATCACGTATCTGATCTGGATGTTGGATTCGGGGCATGGCATTAACTTTCTTGTTCTCATTGTAGCAAAATAAAACAGAATTCTTTTGGTAGCATTAGTTGTTGCACCTAGATGGTTATAATAGAACGTCATTTGATACATCCAATGGTTGAAACAATTCTCTCATTAATTGTATAATATTTGGCCCCATTATTAATTTTATGATAAATCATAGTAACCAATAAAATAAAGGCTATTGATGGTGTCACGCTTCCGATCTGAGATTGTGAATCGAGGGTCATGGCAACCGCCGCATACTCATAGAAAACTCTTTCCATAAGCATGCAAGGCATCTTATCATGCTATCCTAAAACAACAGCGGAATAATTAGTCAATAATTTAAATCCAAAACATAACGATCTAAATTTTTTCTTTAATATCTTAATAAATTCAACAATAATTCATAGGCCTTATACCAAATTCAATAAGACTTTCAACCGAAAATAAAAGTATAGAGATTCTGCTTCTGATTACTCTTCCATTCATATCTTGTATCATCTTAATTCCTTAACATCTGTAAAAACAGTAAAATAGGAGGTAATGAGCTAGACAGCCCAGTAAGCAATGATCACTTCTCAACAGATTTTATCAGGCATTTAAGTAAATAATTATTTATAGAAAATAAGTATATAGAGTTCATCAATTCGAAATCAATTTCAATTATGCAACATGATTCATGCCAAATTCATTTCTTTTTCGAAAATTTAAGTTTCTTTCCAGATTTCAATTTCTTTCGTTCTTAAATTCTTTTCGTCAACCATGAGTTATGACCACATTTTTTCTGTGGCAGGGTCATAACACCGCGTATCTTCTTGCGGTGAGCTGCGAATCATCTGGTAGCAAAGTCCTTCGGAACCGCTGGTCTCTCTGGCGGTCTGTCGCTGGTCTCTCTGACGACATAAATCCTCAGGATAAATCAATTGCCAACGTATATACCCCCATTGACAGGGTCCTTTACATAGTCAGGTTGTCAATTCATAATGTTTCTTATATCAAAATTCTTCATAAATTATATTTCATATTCTAATTTCGATAATAAAACATATAATCATGTAGTATCGAAATCAATCATTATAATGCATTATGGAATCAATATGTTCAATCATGCTTCATCATAACATTTCAAATAAGATATTTTCATAACAAAATACCATTCATCCAATTCATGCATCGTCTCACAAATCATGTCAGAAAAATACATTATAATTTATCGATAAATCTAAAAAAATAAAATATTACTTACCTCGAACGCATTCTAATAAATCTACATAATTTTATAAATTCTTCTTCCAAAAATTCTGTTCGTAGATCATATCGCGATATCCCATGATCAAACATCCACAATCCTATACAGAATCAATTTCAATAATTAGAAAGAATACGAATACCATATTTCAACGATTTAGATTGGGTCCGATCATCTAATTTTATCTAATCAAAATTTAATTAGGACCTAAATGATCCAAAGTTTGACTATCAGATCAAATCGGAGTCGAAGTGATAGGACCGAGTTTCTTCATCAATTTCATAAAATCAAGTAGAGAGAGACAATTAGAGGAGAGAGAATTCATGAGGTACAATTCGAATTGATCAGGTAACACAATCCAACATTACGATTGGTCCAATATCTCGAGTGGTGAAATCAATATGATCAAATCAAGTCATGGCTAGATTGGGATCATGGATGATCAAATCTAAAGATTCATGGTCTGATCAAAGTGGGCGCCAGTACGCTGTCCGACAATCATGGATCAGGGTTCTTCATTAGAATCAGATCAGAATTATTAAAAAAAATTTTTTTATTCACTAACCTTTTTAGAGAGAGAATCAATCAAGAGAGAGAATATTTTAGAGAGAGAAAATTCTAGAGAGAGAAAATTTTAGAGAGAAAATTAATCTTGAATTCTTCAGACAATATGATTCAACAAATCTGATCGATCAGATCAAATCATGCTGAAATTATCATGTGAATAATTTAATAAAATTATAGAAATTAAAATCTAAAAATATCTAATTTGATCAAAGTGGGTGTCGGTGTACCGTCCGACGATCACAGATCAAAAATCTGTCACGAAGATCATTTAAATTCATCATCATTCTTCTCATAATTCTAGAAATCTTAAGAGAGAGAAATAATCTAGAGGAAGGATTCTAGAGAGAGAAAATAGAGAGAGAAAGTCCAATTCTAGAGAGAGAAAATACTAGTTCAGGCTGAAGAGAGAGGAAAGAGAGAGAAACTCTCTTTCTCATATTTTATTATTTATCTCATTATTTATTTATTTATTTATTTATTTTTTCTTTCTTCTTTTTTTTCTTCACGGAAAAGAGAGGAGAGAAAATCTTGTTTATTATTATTATATTATTTTTCTTCTTCTTTTTCTCTTTTTTTTTCTTTTTCTTTTTTTTTTCTTTTCCTTCTTTTTCTTTTCTTCTTCTTTTCTTTTCCTTCTTCTTCTTTTCTTTTTCTTTTTCTTCCTTCTTTTCCTTCTTTTTCTTTTCTTTTTCTTTTCTTTTCCTTCTTCTTCTTCTTTCTTCTTCGGACTCTTCCCTGGCCAAAACAGGAGACCGGCAAGTCCCCTCCTTGGAGTTTCGACCGACGGCGCAGCCGGCGTGGGGCGGCCGTCGGCAGGAGGGAGGGCGACTCACCACCCGAATGAGCCCATACCGGTGGCCGGCGACGACCACCGGCACCCAAAAAAAATCAAAAGAAATCGAACCCCTTTTTCATGAAAATCTGACGACTTTGGTCGTCGGTGAACATGCATACTGACATAGGAAGGAAAGGGGAGGAGGCTTACCTCCGACGCCGGCGAGACTTTTCCGACGAGCAATTGGACGGGCACAGGTCGGTCTTCCGCGGTGGATTTTTCGACGATTGCCGTCGACTGGGCTTAAGATCTTTGATGGAAGGGAGAGAGGAGGGTTCTCCTCCTTAAATAGGGCCGGAGGGAGCTCTTTCCGACTCCGATTGGGAGCGGACGGAGGAGGAAGAAGACTCCCAAAGGGAGTCTTCTCCCCTATTTTTTTTTTCTTTTTTTTTTCATTTTGGGCTTTGGTGGGCTGGGATTCTTACATGGGCTGGGGCCATCACATTCTTCTTCTCTAAAAAAAATTTCGTCCTCGAAATTTTTTTTGCTTGAGTCTTCATAGTTTCCTACTTGAATCTCATCCATAAATATTTCAATATTCTAATTCTTGATTTAAATTCATTCTTAAATCATTTCATAAGAAAAAAATCGGTACATCAATTATCGATCTGAAATGAAACCATTCATTTTTCTTATTTATCAAAATAAACATCTCAAAGATTTTCAATGTTTCAAGATTTTGAAATTATGATCTCATTTCTTATAAAAATTAATGTTCAATATCTCATGACTCAAATTAAAATCAAATCTATCTCCTGTGAATAGAAGAAGGTCAATGTCTCTATTCTTGCATAAGAACTTCATTTATCATCATCATTCATATTTTTTTTATTTATTTCAAAAATATTAACCACTCTTAATTTCAACCTATCATAAGATAGGAAAACATACTTTCGTAAATTATACTATGACATCTTAATCAATCAAAATTCAAAAATATTTTCTCTTATTCGTACTTTCAAAAGTTGAAGATTTATCATTTCAATCTCATTCTCGAACTTTTGATATTTTAATTCTCGATACAACTTCATCATTAAGTCATTTCATAAAGATCAATATCACCATTGTTGATTGAATCAATATCACTATTTCTAGTCATCAAAATTTTCTTACTCAAACCCTCAAACTCTTAAATATTCTAATTCTTGAAGCAAATTTTATCATTAAGTCATTCCATAATAAAAATCAATAACTCAAAAATTGATCTAAATCAAAACTATATTTTTCTTATAATCAAAATCAATGTCTCTATTCTAAGTAAGTATATCAATTTTTTTATCTAAACATTAACAACTCTTAATTAATCGATTCATTATCAAATTAAATTATAAATAACTCCAATCCATCTTTTGTAGAACAATCATCAATATCAATAGATAACCTCAATCTTTTTCATTTAGTCAGAGAAATAATAATGATCAAAAGAGTTCAAACTTCAAATTTTATTATACCTGGAGATAAATATTTGAGTATAATAATCTAAGATCAAAATCATTATTCGATAAATAATCTCAAATTTTTCTAATAAATAGAGAATTATAAAATTTAATTCTAGGATAGAAAAAATTTATCTCTAAATATTCTAAATCTAAAATCAAAAATCAAAGGTCCACTCATCCTAGAATTAGGATGCTAATTATTTTTGTAGCATAGTAGGTGGAAGCACTACTTTTAAAAATCACATTAGGATATCTAAAATAATTCAAAATTTTAAAATATTATTCTTTCTAATATCAATAAATTTTTTGTATCAAACCATATCATCTATCATAATTCTTTAACTCAAAGGGTCAACATTCCTGACTTACTCAAAGTAATCCAGATTACCATGCTTCCGCTGCGCACTCTGATCTAACAATCAAAATTTCTTAGGTTCACCAAAAAAAATTTGATCAAATTATTTTTTATCTTATCAATAGAAAAGATCTAAAATTTTAAATTTCAATTGAAGTCAAAGATTAACTTTCGATTCTCATTCATACTTTTACTGGTGTACAATAATCTTGATTAACCCTTGAGTCCAATATCATATTTAAACCATCATATAGATTTACTATAATCAATATGAATCAAATCTTAATTCTCATATCAATTCAATTCGATAATTTTCAAACCAAAAATCTTATAAGTCAAATCAATGAAAAAAATCCTTCGATGCTCCACCAAATTTGGACATAATCAGAATATATAAGAATTTCAAATCATTATTTTTTTTTCTAAAATTTCTATCATCAGGATCTTCAATATCTATCAAATATCCTTTCATAACAATCATACAAGCTTCAAAAAATCAAATCTCCATTTAATAGTAGATTCAATTAGGGACCTCGTTAACAAAAGCAAAGGAACTCCATATCAATTCTAAATCCAAAATTTTAAATTATAAATTCACATGGATCCCTTAATCTGAAATAAATATAAATCAGATCTTTTATCTTAATCTAAAGATATCAATTTTTCATTAACAACCTCAACAATAATATCAGAAAATCTCTTGATCAACTTAGATACGAAATCTTTAAATTGAAATTTCATACACATCATGTAGTCTCCAAGAGACATAATAAGATCATTATCTAGATCTAAGGATGATGATTAAAGATTCCAGTACGATGAATATTCTACAATCTCATAATAATTTCATCAATAAGAAATAGGTTTCTTTGCAATATCCTCAAATATGCATTCATCCTAATATGCCACTTTATATATAATCCACATACCAAATTCAATTTCGATAAATATTCAATCAAGCATCATAAAAGATTTTTCTTAGTCCATCCTGGAACAATATTTTATCGTCAAATCTTTATCTTGCCAATAATAGTCAACTTCTCAACTAGAAGTAATATCATAGTATTATTCTCACATCGAATTTGAACTTACGATTCACTTGAATAACCAATGATCAAATTAATAACCATAATGCACAATAAAATTTTATGTCAATCCTTTTGTGATTACTTTCGATCAAGATCTAACTAATCATATCATGATCAATAGATATCCATCATATTTCAAACTATATGTCATAATCTCTTTGATCCTTTATACATAATCTCAATGTTTAATCAAAATTTATAAATATTTCTCCCACTACAATCATCAAAGATCTACACTATAATGTCCTGGTGTCTATCCACTTACACCCATTCTATATCTGATTCTATGTTTCATAATTCATCCACTTATGCTCTGATACCATATAATTGTCACGCCCCGATCCGAGATTGTGAATCGAGGGTCATGGCAACCGCCGCATACTCATAGAAAACTCTTCCATAAGCATGCAAGGCATCTTTCATACTATCTAAAACAACAGCGAATAATTAGTCAATAATTTAAATCAAAATATAATGACTAAATTTTCTTTAATATCTCAATAAATTCAACAATGATTCATAGTCCTTACATCAAATTCAATAAGACTTCAACCGAAAATAAAAGTATAAGAGATTCTGCTTCTGATCACTCTTCCATTCATATCTTGTATCATCTTAATTCTTCAACATCTGTAAAAATAGTAAAATAGGAGGTAATGAGCTAGACAGCCCAGTAAGCAATGATCACTTCTCAACAGATTTCATCAGGCATTTAAGTAAATAATATTTATAGAAAATAAGCATATAAAGTTTATCAATTCGAAATCAATTTCAATTATGCAATAATTCATGCCAAATTCATTTTTTTCAAAATTCAAGTTTCTTTTCAGTTTTAATTTCTTTCGTTCTTAATTCTTTTCGTCAACCATGAGCTATGACCATATTTTTCCTGTGGCAGGGTATAACACCGCGTATCTTCTTGCGGTGAGCTGCGAATCATCTGGCAGCAAAGTCCTTCGAAACGCTGGTCTCTCTGGCGGTTTGTCGCTGGTCTCTCTGGCGACGTAAACCCTCAGGACAAATCAATTGCCAACGTATATGCCCCCATTGGCAGGGTCCTTTACATAGTCAGGTTGTCAATTCATATTTTCTTATATCATAATTCTTCATAAATCATATTTCATATTCTAATTTCGATAATAAAATATATAATCATGTAGTATCGAAATCAATCAATATAATGCATCATGAAATCAATATGTTCAATCATGCTTCATCATAACATTTCAAATAAGATATTTTCATAACAAAATATCATTCATCCAATTCATGCATCGTTTCACAAATCATGTCAGAAAAATACATTATAATTTATCGATAAATCTAAAAAAGTGAAACATTACTTACTCGAACGCATTCCAATAAATCCACATAATTCTATAAATTTTTCTTCCAAAAATTCTGTTCGTAATCATATCGCGATATCCCATGATCAAACATCCACAATCCTATACAGAATCAATTTCAATAATTAGAAAGAATACGAATACCATATTTCAACGGTTTAGATTGGATCCGATCATCTAATTTTATCTAATCAAAATCTAATTAGGACCTAAACGATCAAAGTTTGACTATCAGATCAAATCGGATTCGAAGTGATAGGACCGAGAGTTTCTTCATCGATTTCATAAAATCAAGTAGAGAGAGACAATTAGAGGAAAGAGAATTATGAGGTACAATTCGAATTGATCAGGTGACACAATTCATATTACGATTGGTCCAATATCTCGATTGATGAAATCAACATGATCAAATCAAATCATGGCTAGATCGAAAATCATGGATGATCAAATCTAAAGATTCATGTCTAATCAAGTGGGTGCCAGTATGCTTCTGACAATCATGGATCAGGATTCTTCATTAGAATCAGATCAATTATTAAAAAAATTTTTTCATTCACTAACCTTTTTAGAGAGAGAATCAATCAAGAGAGAGAATATTTAGAGAGAAAAATTTAGAGAGAGAAAACTCATCTTGAATTCTTCAGACAATATGATTCAACAAATCCGATCGATCAGATCAAATCATGCTGAAATTATCATGTGGATAATTTAAAAAATCATAAAAATAAAATCTAAAAATACCTGATCTGATCAAAGTGGATGTCGGTATACCGTCCGACGATCACAGATCAAAAATCCATCACGAGGATCATTTAAATTCATCATCATTCTTCTCAAAATTCTAAATCTTAGGAGAGAGAAATAATCTAGAGGAGATTAGAGAGAGAAAGTAGAGAGAGAAAGTCAATTCTAGAGAGAGAAAATACTAGTTCAGCTGAAGAGAGAGAAGAGAGAGAAACTCTCTTTCTCATATTTTATTATTTATTATTATTTTTATTTTATTTTTTTTTCTTTCTTTTTTTTTCTTCACGAAGAGAGAGGAGAAAAATCCTATTTATTATTATTATATTATTATTTTTTTTTTTCTTCTTTTTTCTCTTTTTTTTTCTTTTTTTTTTTTCTTCTTTTCTTTTTCTTTTCTTCTTCTTTTCTTCTTTTTTTCTTTTTCTTTTCTTTTCCTTCTTCTTCTTCTTCTTCGGGCTCTTCCTGGCCGAAACAGGGGACCCAAGTCCCCTCCTTGGAGTTCCGACCGGCGGCGCAGCCGGCGTGGGGCGACCGTCGGCAGGAGGGGGCGACTCGCGCCGAATGAGCCCAACCGATGGCCGACGACGACCACCGGCACCCAAAAAAATCAAAAGAAATCGAACCCCTTTTTCATGAAAATCTGACGACTCTGGTCGCCGGTGAACATGCATACTGATACGGAAAGGAAGGGGGAGAAGAGAGGAAGGGGAGGAGGCTTACCTCCGACGCCGGCGAGCTTTT
This sequence comes from Elaeis guineensis, assembly GCF_000442705.2. Lineage (NCBI taxonomy): Eukaryota > Viridiplantae > Streptophyta > Magnoliopsida > Arecales > Arecaceae > Elaeis > Elaeis guineensis. Next base: position 15,988,463 of record NC_026002.2, read on the forward strand.
CCGGTGAGCAATTGGACAGGCACAGGTCGATCTTCTGCGGTGGATTTTTCGGCGATTGCCGCCGACTGGGCTTAATCTTTGGTGGAAGAGAGAGGAGGGTTCTCCTCCTTAAATAGGCCGGAGGGAGCTCTTTCTGACTCCGATTGGGAGCCGGCGAGAGGAGGAAGAAGCCTGTTTTCTTTTCTTTTTTTTTTTTTGTTTTGGGCTTTGGTGGGCTGGGATTCTTACATGGGCTGGGCCATCACAATGGGCTAATTAAAGGCAAAAATAATTTACCCATCAATTTCATAACTAACCTCCAAATTAATTATATAAAACAATTCTTATAAAAAAGACCAAAAACATGTTAAACATTTCTGAAAGGATGACCAAAATTTGTCCAAGAAAACCATAATGTTAGCCCCCACCTTCAACACCTGTTAAACGTTGGCATAATTGATTAAACGTATAGTCCACCACCAAGAATCAAAGTATTTCATTCAATCCATTCAAATTAAATAAGCTTTCTTTGGAGTTGCTTCAAGGTCTCAGTCTCCATGGTTTGTCCAACACGACTCTTAAGGTCCAATCATTTTTATATCATGGGTTTGAAATTTTAAACCCAATTTGCTTGCAAAAATTGGTTTGCCTCGTCTCACTTCATTTATATAATTAATCATGGATTGGGCTCCAAACAAGTTAGTTGGAATCTTTCGGCAAAATCAATGCATTTGAAACATTGGTCAGTGGATTATCATCAGCAAAATGATGATTTTGATTGTGAAAAATCTCAAACTGAGCCAAACCTGATCTCTAACTCACAATATAACTTGGACCTGACTTGATCGCTTCAACTGGTGTATAAATTGGGTTAGATTGGAGCTTTGCTTTTGAAGTATAGATTGGTCAAAAATTTTAGAGAATATGCTGCATTTCGAGTTGGGTCGACTTATGACTATTACATCCAACTCATAGTCCAGTCATTCACATCTTTAATTCGAATCTAACCACAGTGAAATTATCTTTATATACAATAATTAGGTTTGCACATGAGAGATAAGAGAGAAAGAAAGAGCAAAGGTTTGAAGGTGGCCCCGGAGGCCAAATGGTTGGGTGAAATGGAGGAAAGAAGGGTCTTCTAGGCATGAGAGTGGGCTTAACATGTCATATAAGTGACACATTTGACATTCCTGAATTCACCGTGCTCAGTTGGAAATTTGAAATCAGCTAAGATACTCTATTAAAATATGATTTAGTTTATAATTATTATATAAATTTGCCCAAAATTTAAATATAAATCTAAATTAGTTTTCCTGTTATACAAATTAGTTAATAAATATAAACTTTCTCAGCCTGCCTAAAAGACCAGCAAATGGTCCAATTCCAGCCGCCCAAGAAGTCACTGGAACGGTCTCCACCACTCTATCTCAAGTGGGCCCGCCAGCTTTGTCCAATTTGGAACTATTCAATCTAGAGTTATTGTTATCATTTCTGGAAACTAGACTGCCCCCCTCTCTTCCTTCCCTTGCAGTCCTGGTTTTGTTTGATGCTTTTTTTTTTTCACCACCCTCCATCATTATCACCTTACATCCATCATTTGGATCAGAACGGCAGCCAATAAAGTTGCCAACCCTTTCTTTCTTCCTCCTCCTCCTCTACCCAAGCTTTATCTATTATCATCTCTATATCTTCTTTTTTGTTCTCCAAGAAGCCCCTAACAAGGCCTGAAATCATGTTCCAGAGCCAGCTTGCCAGGTCCTCTTCCTTTAGAGGATCTCTCAAGGCCCTTGAAGCTGATATACACCATGCCAACACCCTGTAACCTCTCTCTCTGTCTCTCTTTGTTGGCTTATTGCTGTTTATTTGAATTCTGTTGTTTATTTGGTCTAACTTTGACCTCAGTTTTGGAAAGCAACTACTGTTTGTTTTGATGTGCTGTTAGTTTGTTTTTCTTTGAGTATTTTTCTTGTTTGATTGTGGATTTTTTAAGATGATGGATTGAGATGGATGGATGTTTGATTATGATGGGATGGTGGGATTTTTCAGGGCAGATACTATTCATAGAGCTTATGGTGGTGCATGCCTTCAGATGAAGCTATCTTACAGCCCTCTGGCACCATTCTTTCTTTTCCTAATCCAGTGGATGGATTGTACTTGTTCTTATTCCCTCCCAAGTTATCTTGGCCTTCTCCACATTCTTGTCTGCAAGGTGTGTTTAGTAAATTTCACATATAGAAGTAGGATTTTGTGTGAAATTGTTCTGTTTCTATATATTGATCTTTGGATGATCAGGTGAAATTTTGTTTTTTTTTTTTTCTTTCTGCGATCAATAAATTGTTTAATTGGAATGATTCAGGTTTATACTGATGGAAAGACTACAATATCTACATTTGAAAGGAGGGCCAGCCTTAGGCAGTTTTATGGTCCTTTTTCAACTCTTCCTCCTAGTTTTCATTGGTGCATTTATGGGTCTGTTTTTTGTTGTATAGCTGAATGCATAGCTTTCTTTTCAAATTAAAATTGCAGCTGTTATATATCCTTCACTTCAGCAACTTGAAAGTTTCTTGATGGAGAAAGATGAGTCTCAGGAGAGAGGTCGATGTAAAGAGATAATGGGCAGGAAGAGGATGGAAGAGTGGAGGAAACTTTCTGATAAGGATATGGAGAGAGAGGATGAATGTGGAATTTGTATGGAGATTGGTACCAAGATGGTCCTGCCTAACTGCAACCATGCAATGTGCATAAACTGCTATCGTGACTGGTGACCACCTACCTAAGTGCCAATTAATTATACATTTGCTTTTCATTTTTGGTTTGATTGATGTTTGTTACTTTCTTATACTATCTCGTATTGATGTTATTTCAAATCCACAGGAATACAAGATCGCAGTCCTGCCCATTTTGCAGGGGAAGCCTGAAAAGAGTTCGTTCAAGAGACCTCTGGGTGCTTACAAGTAATGGTGATGTGGTTGACACTGTGACTTTAGAAAAGCAAAATGTGAGGCACTTCTATCACTATATAGATAGTTTGCCTCTCACAGTTCCAGACAGCCTTTTCCTGGTCTATTATGATTACCTAGTCTAATCTATAGATGCAGGGAGAGTGATGTACAGACTTTGCGAAAGCCGACCATCATGTAGAATGAGTCTGGTGAGGAAAAGTTCCTTCAATTTCAATGGCACTTTTCCCAATTGTGCAGTAGGATATCCTTTTCAATGTTTTTCAGAATTGTTGTATATTTTAAGTTTCAAGGTCCTGTCCAGTTGTTACTTATTGCCGATGGTTGGCAAGACTATACAAAAAGGAAAAGAAATGAAGTTCACTCACTCATGTGCTGCAAATTTTAGCAGTACGGTTGGATGATTTGTGCAATTCCTTTTCTGATTTATTTAACTTGTCAAAGCTTCTCAAAAGATATGCTCTTGACAGTTTTGACCTGTTTAATGTACACTTATTTTTGTTGGTCTGAATTCTATAATCTTGACAGATTGTCATGTCAAATAACAAAATAACCAAATCACTTGGGATGTGAAATGAGTATATGTTTGATCAGTGGTTATTTAAAATTTGTGAAATTATTATCTAAAGATATATTTATTATGCTATAATCTCATAGGGCATGCTTGAAACTGAAGTGACTGAGATGTGGCTGCATTTTCTGCTGTCAACAATCATTAGAAGCAATGGCAGCTGTATATTTATTATACATCTGCTAGAGAGTTTTATTTATGCATTGGTTATGCTATTAAATCTCATGATTATTCTCTCCATCTTTGCCAAATAATGACAGGAGATCTCTGCAGTTCTGTTCAGTTTCTCTTCTTTCTGTGGATGCTAATTTTGCAGTCTAGAACAGTCCACAAGTTCTGGTCCTCTTTTTGGTTTGCACCATTTTAAATTGTTGTAATAGGTAGCTGTGTAGAGGCTGAGTGCTTATGAGCTTCTCTTACATGAAATTTTCTCTGTAAGGGCACAGTGAATTCGAGTGAACTGACCCTAACACAAATTGACATACTTAAGGAAGCTTCTTATAAGTATATAAATGGCAAAATTGCACAGGCATGAGGGTCATCTTCCATGTGCTTACAAAATGTAAATGATGCATATGACTGCATAATATTTCACACATTAAACATATATAAGAGTTTTTGGTGAGGATAGTTGAATGAATAAGACATCGTCATCGTGCTAATCCTAGTAAAAACTTTTTGTTTGAAACTCAATCTTATGACAGTTGGGTGAAAGATAAATTCAATTCAGATATCTAAGTAACTTTTCTTGCATAGATTGTTTGAAAGAAAGCTTAGCAATCAAATAGTTATTTTGAAAAATGGTTAATTTTTTAAGAAGTTTAGTATGAAGTTTAAGGCAGGCATGATTCTAGTGTAGGTCAAAGGTTTTGTGATTTTGCTTGTTGTGGTGGTCTAATCCCATATCGGCATATTATATTTGTTAAATATGAATATGGACAAGATGGTTATAACCTACTAGATTTCTGCTCATGTAGCAAGTCAATCAATTTGAGATCACAACTTATAAATATGTCAAACTTTTTAATTGCGTAAAAATTCATAATATCTTAGAATTGTACTTTAATTAGGTGATCTAATTTGTCCCAATACTCAATGTGACTCAGTTTTCTTACCATCAATTAGAACACTTGGAATACAATTGATTTTTGGTAACTGTAACAGAACTTTTTTAAATAAGAAAATGGGAAAAGAAAAATCTTTGATTGTAGAAGATCATATTGCTAAACAGCATGCCGAGATGTTGATGG